>NC_053026.1:506488445-506596244 GCF_003073215.2 Triticum urartu | reverse complement strand
GTCCAGGAGTTGCAACTAGTTTCTGGTGTTTGTAGGTAGTGTTAGTAGTCTACCAAGTGGCACCCAGTACAGGTGGGCTTTGGGACAGACTAGGCACAGTGGCACGGTGTACCAAGTGGCACCCGGATGGTGGGCTTGGAAACCCTGCTCACATCGTTTGGGGCCGTGAGCGACACCCCAGCCGGATCTCCTTGCGGATGGAATCCGAATAGGCGATAAACCTGGACTAGAGACTTGTTGGTTAGTCAGGTCGTGGCTGACTCCCTCTCCCGGCTTCTGCTTGAAGGTTGCTGATGTACATGACGTGTACAGGGCGATAAGTGGCGAGAGCGTGTGTGAAGAAGTACACCCCTGCAGGGTTATCATTATCTATTCGAATAGCCGGATTCCTCGGATATGGAAACTTGGACCCCTTGCATAGTTCATAGACAAGTGAAAGTGGATACTCTAAAATGGGCAAGATAAGTGTGAGTGCTATGGATGGCGTTCTCGCAGGGAGACGGGAGCGGATCCATAGTGGTGTATTGGTATGGTGAATATGTGGACACGTGTGTGCCACCTCAAAAGAGTTACTTGCAGTCATAGTTCAGGATAACCACCGAGTCAAAGCTGGCTTGCTGTAGTTAAACTCCACCACCCCTTTGTTGATACCGAGGCATATGTAGATAGTTCTGATGTAAGTCTTGCTGGGTACATTTGTACTCACGTTTGCCTATTTTATGTTTTGCAGAGAGACGTCAGTCTCGCTAGTAGTTCCGTGTGGACTTCGACGGTTAGCTTGTTACCTCAGCTACGATCTTGTACCCTTGGGAGGGTCTTGTAGATAATCAGGCTTCTCAGCCTTTTTCATTCTTAGATGTTTGTACTCAGACATGTTAAGCTTCTGCATGTGCTTTGGTTGTATGCTATGATTGTTGGGTCATGAGACCCATGTTTGTAATATCTCACTCCTCAGAGCCTAATGAATAAATACTCTGAGTCATAGAGTCTTGTTGTGATGCTATGTTGTATTGCACATATTGAGCATATTGTGTGTATGATTGAAATGCTTGGTATGTGTGGGATCCGACAACCTAGTTGTTTATCCTTTGTAGCCTCTCTTATGGGGAAATGTAATCTTGTGCTTCCATGAGCCATAGTAGTCCGCTACAGCCCGGTTCACCGGAGTCCTGTTAGCTAGTGCTACAGCCCGGATTCACACGCTGCTGACCGACATGCTTGATGTTGATTCATGTATGCCTGTCCCCATAAGTTAGTGCCACTTTGGGTTCACGACTAGTCATGTCGGCCCGGGTTCTCTGTCATATGGATGCTAGCGACACTATCATATACTTGAGCCAAAATGCACAAACGGTCCCGGGCCATGGTAAGGCGACACCCGTGGGAATACCGTGCGTGAGGCCGCAAAGTGATATGAGGTGTTACCGGCTAGATCGATGTGACTTGGAATCGGGGTCCTGACACGCGTGATGGCTGAGAAAAGAGGACAGGATGGAGAAGAGATGGTTGTAGCACGGACTCCAAGAAAATTGGTGTCGGATGGGACTCGTGTGGGTGGCGTGTGCCGTACTGCTAGACGCGAATGCTAGTTATGGCCCATGCCACCCCACTATATCGAGCCTATATCGAGGTACGTAGAACAAATTTCCTACAGTCCGTGCTCAGGCCTCCTCTATCTCTCTTCTCAGCCAGCCAGCGGATGCGCGGAGCCCATTGTCTGTTTGCTCACATACGGCCCCACATGTCAGTGAAAACGCAAGAGGACCCACTGAACCTGCACATCTTTCACCTCGACGTGCTGGTGATGAAAAACAAATCCAATAAAGATCTTCGGTGGCCGCTTTTGGAGTTACTCAAGAGTAGTAAGATTCTATTTACAGTTTAACCCAAGATGCACATCTCGTGGCTTCAACTACCACTCTATTTTCTTTCATGACACGACCTGGATGCTGGATGTCCCACTTGTCGGCAAAAGGAGGAAGAAACCGACCAAATCTTCGGTTCTGCTCTCGGATTAGACTAGTTGTGCTAACTTAAAATTTTTATTGCGTACTCCCTCCGTTCCAAAATACTTGACTTCCATTTGTCCAAAAATGGATGTACCTATATACTAAGACATGTCTAGATACATATATATTTTGAAAAATAGAAGGCATGTAGTATTGTGAAATGGAGGGAGTAGAATGGATGCAAGTTTTTGTATTGGGAAGAAGAGTACATCCATATATTGATAGAGCGCAATTTAGTAGATGTTCTATCACTTTTAGCTAGTATAGAATAGAGGCTAGACATGAGACTAGATGCGAGGAAGCAACGTCTACTTCTTTACACTCGAAGAAGAGAGAAGCACGCAAGATCGAGCCTCCGCAGATGAACAATGAATGCATCGAGAAGGCACTAATCCAACTTACTACAGGAGTAGTCAAAATTATCGTTGGAGTTCATGCAAAACAGAGGTCCGTTTGGGGTCGTGCGTTGGAGTTGGCCTTACAAGTGGGACCGCAGTTAAGGAAACCGACTATCGGCAAACCCCCACCTCGCCCGCCGTGCGATGGCTGAAGTTAGAGAAATGACGAGATTGAAGAGATTGCTCTCGCACGGACTCCAAGAAATAATATGGTGTCAGATGGATGTCGTGGTGGTGGCATGTGCCGTACTCCTGGATGTGAATGCTTGTTCTGGCCCATTCCACCCTACTACTCCTACTACTTACTCCTACTATATACTATACTACTAGTATATCGAGGATTCGAGGTGTTGGTTACGTACAATGAACACATTACCATATGGCTACAGTAAAAACACCCGCCCAACACGCGAAGCATGTGAAGCTAGTACAAATAGTGTACTACTATTGTTGATTGGCCTCATCCGATAACCTGTTGCAATGCACGTACAACTATGTATTCGGAAAATATTTTTTTGCCTCGTCGCACTCGCAGCACTCACTCAGAGAAGCGACTCGAAAGCCATTCATAAATTTAGTAAGTTTATCACAGGCATATCATTTTATTACATAGTACAACAGGTCATCAACCCACATCGACAATGAGGATACATTGTAAATACTTAAGTTTTCACCACACAATAAATAACAAGCCATGAAATGAACTTCAACTCAACCATTCCGCGGCGTTGGAAATGCTTGCTTGGAACCACAAGTGATTCTCTGGGACGGGCCATCCGTTGTCGATCTGGAGACCAAGGCAGGACTGATCATCCAGGCTGAAGCGGCCTACTATATCAGTACCAGGGTAGGGAACCACCCAAATGTCCAAGGTATAGACACAATTGCTTCTCATAAATGTGTCAACAGCAGTTGGATCTCCTTTCACCATCATCGGATAGTTTTGTCCAAGGAAGAGCGAGTTTTCTCCAAGACTATCAATTCTGTGCCAGGGAGAAGGAGTTGGCGCTAGCACCCTAGTATCCATCCCGAATACCATGCAACGGGTGTTGGAATAGGTCCGGAGAGTGCGACCATGGGAGACTACACCTGCTTCCTTAGCAGTAACATCATCAGTGGGCTGTATACACACAAGAAGAGGTGATCCATCGGAATTAGTTGCCAGACGCCACAGAGTATATCGGCGCTGCTCGTCCTCATGCTCGTGATCATCACCATCGTCATATCCCCCTTGGTTATAAAAATCTTCAAGTATAGGTGGTGGGATGTTCACAGGACCATGGAAACACAAGAAGAAGGTTAATTAGTAAAGGGAAACTTGCTAACCCGCATGCATGTGGATGAAACAATTATAATTACTGTGGAAGACAAACGTACCAAAACAACGAGGATGCCATGCAAAAACAGTGCCACGAGTGGTGGTAGCAAACACAAGGCCCTCGTATTCAATTGCATCACAGTACTCATCCGTGTAGAGAAACTGATTTTTGAGAAATATCCATCGAGTGAAACATTCAAGGACGGCAACAAGCTTGTCAAAGATAGCAAAAACATCATAGTTTTTGTAATTCCAAGAGCGGTTGGGAACTCGACAATTTGCTATCTTCCGTAGACGATAGTCACCATGATCATATTTGAACGTGGGTACATTACCGGTGTGCTCAACCTCTGGGCAGTGTGCTGAGATTTTTGGAAGTGGAACCCGGTGACAAGTGTACACATTCACAAGTTCCCACTCGCAGTTGGACCCAATGTAAACAACCCAATCTCCATTTGCGCCCGCCCAAGCGTTGCCCTCAAGCGATGGCATCTTAACATCACACGTATCATTATCAAGCGGCATCAACTTGCACAGGGCGAGGCCTCCGTCGTGACGGTGCCAGTCATCAGGGTCACGGCGAAGAAGATAGGGGAGATCAAACCGCTCCTTGACCCTTGGGTTGCTTGCAATGATGTTATTAGTTGAGTCGAGAATGGGCTGTAATGAACCTGCCATGCTAGCCGAGGTGATGACGTCGCACCGATCAATGAGTTCCTCCACCACGTCATCTTTCAGACGGGGCAAGAATAACGAGGTCGTTTCCGGCCTGTTCCCTCCATGGAGAAGACGATCGAACAATGGCAGAAGAAAGGGTGAAGGGCTGAAGGAAAATGGAGGAGGGAGAGGAAGAGCTTGCGACAGCAGTTCCAAATCGAGAGGGAAAGGCGAAGAGTCGGTGGACGGTTGCGAGTTTGCCACGGTTCATGAAGAGGCGCCCTGGCCTACACGTCCGTTTGGAAATACTCCTACTACTCGCCGTCGTCTCAGTGATATGTTGGAACGGGACCACATGTCAATGAAACATGGTGTGTAATTTCTCGTGCAAAATGCGATCTGGCCGCGTTGGCCCGACGTGCCGCATTAGTTATCGACCATTATTTTTTTAATGGCGTGCCGATCAGTTTCGAAGCACGACTAACTGGTACTGTACGTAGAGAAAATATAAACTACTCTACCACTACCCCACCTCCAGTACTAGTAGTATAAAAAAGATATATATAGGCTGGAGCTTCAGCGCTTTCTTGCTAAGGGCTGCCCACTTTCTTCTCACACTACCACCCTCTCTCCAGATCTAAAAAAGACGGCCCCTCTCTCCCTCCTCACCGGTGTTCACAGATCCGCCAGGGAAGAAAAGGACATGCAGCGTTGACGCACTCGTCGTCGGCGAGCGAGGTCACGCACTGACGACAAGGCAGTCCTCTCAGACCTAGCGCCCGCACGGGATGGCCTCCATCCCCAAGCTCGCTGTCGTAGTGTGTGCGGAGGATGACGACCATGAGCGAAGCCACTTCCCGCCGACCCTCAGGTATGCTACCTCTTTTCGAGCCATAACCTTGTTCTATTACCCCATCTTCTACGTCGTTGCATGTGGATCTTTTTCCACTCCACCATCATCCCAATTTCCTATCCTCTACTCTATTGGCCACGCAGACGAAAACCATAATTTGCACTATTAAAGGAAACCCTACTTCATGCAGACTAATCCATGTCTTGGTTGAATAAGGAAAGGAAGGGAGACTATACTGTCCAAGAGAGTAGGCATCGAACCCGCATCTAGGTTGAGAAGGGGAAAATCAGTAGCTAAGGAACGAGTCTCGTGTCTCTTGGTTGAAGAAGGGTAGAAAGGCATGACAACGCAATAGAGAATGACTAGGTCGATCGGTTTGTTGTCCTCGCATAGGAAAAAGGTGGCTAAAGAGAACAAAAATGGGACCGTAATCCACATATGCTGCCTGGATATTTGTTGCTCTGGGCAACCATACCTCCCTCACCACTCTGCGTCCGTGGAGGTACATCGTACTGGTGCCTCCCATGCTCTTATTGCCACTTTTCTTGCTGTTAGTATAACGCCAGCAGTCAAGTCAAGCAATGCTACTACTAAAGTGATGCCACATTTAACTAATGCCGCTCTCAGTCTAATGCCACCCATAAATTTAAGCAATGCCATTTAACGTCACTGGATTATTTCAGGGTTAGCTGTGGATTGTGGATGTATTAAAGATTTTTTAGATATAAGGCATTCTAATGCTGTTGCACAGCCAGTATACCAACGATGAAACTTGTTACTCCCGTCAGATTTTTGCACTATTAATGCTTATAGATTACAAACCTCACTTTCATGAGATAAGTTAATTTTTTTGTAAAGTGTCACCAAAATGCCAAGGCGCTGATGTCATTTTATTTTGGTTAAACTACACAGACAATTATGAAGACAAGAGGAAACGTCAAGAGTGGGCTCCTCCTCCTCCGGCTGTTCTCTTGAGGAGGTCTGTATGTTTGTCTCTAATGCCTGTCGACTACATACCTGACATCATGATGTAATGTTAAGTCATTTCCTTTTGTACACTGCCACTGAATTGTCAAGGCGGTGATGGCATTTTATTTTAGTAGAACTACACAAAATTTGCTTAAAAGAAGAGGAAAGGTCAGGAATGGCTCACTTTTCCAGAAAAAACTATGTATGCCTTCCACACATCAGCCGCTGTTGCTTTATTTATTCCATCAAACAGGTGGTTAGAAACAGTCGTTCTACCTTTTCCCATTAAGAAATTGGAATGCTTATATTTGTGAGTCTATGCTTCAACTAGTGCCACTTTTAGAGTAATCACATTTTCAATATCTATGCAAACAGGGATGTTCGATTTTAGTGGAACTGCACAAAAAGTCCAACTGGCTCAACATTAGGAGCATGTTTTTTTCCAAACCATTATATCCAATTGGTGGCACTATGAGCTGTTCATGACGAAGGTACATGGTTTGCTACTATCTTGCTACTCGTTGTATACTATCATTAGATAGTAATACTAGTGGTTTGCATGTGAATTTATTGGCAGGGAGGACCTACATTGGAGGTGCAGGACGGGATTCAATGATTGGATGCTCAATTTCAGTTGTATCGATTTCACCTCTTCCATCACTGCGAACATGGATATCCTTGGTCTGATGAAGAATAGGCGCTATATTTCTGCTCTGAACCAGCAAATCAATTCAGTATGAAATTGTCCAGGGCAAAACATAACTGTATCAGATCGTCCAGTGCACAACATGACAGATGCTAAGCGGAAGAGACATGTTTAAACCGAAAATACAAGGTGTGGTATATGTTACTAGTTGCTTGATATTTGTGCAGACAGAGATGTCTACTCGTTGCTATTTGTCAAACCAACAAAGTGCCCACAATTTTGGTTGAACTACACAAGAGAATAGTATAGTCATTGCATGCAGTGCCATTTGAAAATAGACACAGAAAGATTGGATAGTCACTTCATGGACTGCGGAAAAGTAGTACTGTACTATTTATTGGCCAACACTAGGTGCTTCATTGCTTTGGTCTGATTATACAATGGACATCATTTTGCCTAAGTTAAAGTTTGTATTCCGAAAATAGTCTCGCAGTGTGATCAAGGGAAGACCAAATCATATTGCAGTGCATGTTCCTCCATCATGTCTGGTTCATTCTCATGGTTCCAGTTGTTGGTGAAACCACTTATGTTTGCAAGAGGAATTGTAGACTTCACAAACAAATTTGTCTTTCAGTCTGTATTGAATGTTGGCCAATAGAAGCATCCATGTTAGTAGGAAGAACAGATGTTTTTTCTAGATCTTTGCTTTTGGAGCTACATATTTGTATATGATCTCTGAGTCATTGAGATGCATTAACATGTTGCTCTTAGGTATGGGAATCGTACTAGTTAGTTTTAGTTGCGACGCAAGATCCGAACTGGCTGATCTTTGCTTTTGGAGCTACATATTTTTATATGATCTATGAATCATTGAGATGCATTAACAATTACTTATTCTATTCGCTCAGTGTTTACAAGTTACTGATCGATCACTAGCTAGCCTACAAATGCACTCCTGGCAGTTTTATTTGCGATGCAAGATGCGAAGTGGTAGTTTTTTGAATAAAAATGCCTACCTCTAAAGAAACTGACAAGCTCGTACGCAAGCAAGTACCTCCTTATCTCAAGCCAATAGAAAAAATGGCTCCTCCTAGTGGATTTCTGACATCTGGGTCCCATGCCATTGTCAACGTAGTCAATAAACGAGAGAATTGCACAACGAGCGGCTGACACCAGGGACCCAGCAGCTCGCCCAGTTATTTTTGTTTTGGGTTAATTTGATAAATGCCACTTCAAATCCAGTGTATCCGAGAAATGCCACTGCAATTTCCAAACTTTGAAAAATGCCATTTCATGCCATTTCTAGTGGCATTTTTCGAAGTCTGGAGTGGCGTTTTTCAAAGTTTGCAAACTGCAGTGGCGTTTTTCAAAGTTTGCAAAAATTGCAGTGGCATTTTTCAAAGTTTGGAAATTGCAGTGGCATTTTTATGAATCGCCATAATTGGAGTGGCATTTATCTAATTTGTTTTTGAGACGGAAGCAGGGTGTCAATTGGGCTATGCGGGACACTCTGGCCTATCTAGACAGCCTTTTCTTTTATGTTTACCACAGACCAGCCTAGTAGTTTTTTTCTTTCTGAAAATGGCTAGCCCAGTTTTTTTGTGATTTGTCAAGTAAGTTGCTTTATCAGGCCTGTTGGGCTGCAAATCTTTCAAGACAAGGAGAGCTGCATTCGGCTGGCCGAGAAAATGTCCTATCAGTAATGAGAAATGGGATGTACATTTTTAAAACACATCAAACTGGCAATTATTTTCAAATATCTTTTTTTTCGTTTTGAGATTTTAAATTGCATTGATTTTTATGCGTTGATAGTTTATTGGATTTTATATTGATATACATTTATTTTTAAAATCAGTCTGAATGTGACTCGAAATTTCGGGATTAAAAACAGTTCAGACCGCACCGACATATGCGAAATTTCGTATGTTTTTTTAACCGTGGCCACAATATGGGTTGTAATGCTAACATAAAGAATATGGGCTCCAAAAAAACTCGTAAGAATTAGCAAATGGGCTGTAAATTATTTGAAATAATGGCAGATGGGCTGTATGCTGTTTTCCACAGATTTGAGGCTTTCCACAGATGGCCTGTATACTGTTGGATGTCCATCCAACGACCGTCGTGCTTCTTCAATCTCTGCTCTACCTGCTCCAGCCGCTCAAACAAGCGCCGGCGGGACTGCCTGCTCCCTCCTCCCCGCGGCCGACTGTGCTGCCGCGCAGGCCTCACCGCCCCACCGTACTCCCATCGCTGGCCTAGCCATCCCTCTACTCACCCACACCTTTTGTTATTCTCTGGCGACGACAGACGAACTAGTAAACCCTCGTACAGTCGTACTCCCCTCCGCGTGGGAAACAAAAACAACAGCCGAGTCTTCCCTGCCTCCGTGTCGTTCCCTTCCTAGGCCTCGCCGTCGTCCACCGCCCTGGTGCTCTCGGCGTGGCGTGGTCAGCGTGGTCAACGACCGACATGCATCTGAAGTGGAATGTACGTGGAGAGGCTGACAGCTGGGTCCACGGCCGCACGCAAGGAAATGCCTCCTTATTACGCGCAAAATAATGATTTCCTCCACATGACATCTGGGACCCACCGAAACGGCCTCTGTATTTCGTGAAAAAAATGTTACCGCTGCTGACAGCTCAGACCCACCAGCTATATCTTCGCACGCAAGGAAGTGCCTCCTTATTATGCACAAAAAATGAATACTCCCCTGCTAGCTGGGACCCAGTATAGTGGATCTACTAAGTTGAGGGGGGCAAAGGGCTTTGTCAACTTAGTCAATATGCATGATTCTAGCTCGACTGACCGTACGATGTCCATCCAACGGCCGTAGTGCTTCTTCAAC
The DNA here is from genome assembly GCF_003073215.2 of Triticum urartu. Taxonomy (NCBI): domain Eukaryota; kingdom Viridiplantae; phylum Streptophyta; class Magnoliopsida; order Poales; family Poaceae; genus Triticum; species Triticum urartu. Next base: position 506,586,549 of record NC_053026.1, on the reverse strand, counting down.
CTTTGGTCTTCTTGCTCCAGCCGCCCAAACCAGCGCTGGTCGTGCCGCCTGCTCCTGCCTCCCGTGGCCGGCTATGCTGCCGCGGAGGCCTCACCGCCCCCATACTACTCCCACCACTGGCCAGGCCATCCCTCCACTCCACTCACCCACACCCCCTGTTATTTTGCGGCAACGGTAGCGCAGCCGAACCAGTGAACCCTCGTACTCCTCTCCGCGTGAGCATCCATTGCCGCGTCTTCCCCGGCTCCGCGTCGTCCCCTTCCTAGGCCTCGCCGTCGTCCACCGCCGTGGTGCTGCTGGCGCGCCGTGGTCAATGTGGTCAACGACCGAATTCCATCGGAAGAATACTGTACATGGGAGGCTGACGGCTGGGTCCACGGCACCCGCAAGGAAGTGCCTCCTTATTACGCGGAAAATAATTATTCCTCCACCTGACACAGGGACCCACCGGACGGGCCACCAGTATTTTGCAAAAAAAAAACGTTTCCCCCTGACTGCTGGGAGCCACTGGACGGGCCACTGTATTTCACGAAAAAAACATTCCCCCTGCTGTCAGCTCGGACCCACCGGAAGTGCCTCCTTATTATGCACAAAAAAATGAATACTCCCCTGGCTAGCTGGGACCCACCTTGCTGGGAGGCTGACTTGTGGGCCTACTAAGTTGACGGGGACGAAGTGCTTTGTCAACTTAGTCAATATGCATGATTCTAGCTCCAGTGACCGTACGATGTCCATCCAACGGCCGTAGTGCTTCTTCAACCTCTGGTCTTCTTGCTCCAGCCGCCCAAACCAGCGCCGGTCGTGCCTCGTGTTCCTGCCTCCCGTGGCCGGCTGCGATGCGGCAGAGGCCTCACCACCCCCTACTACTCCCATCGCTGGCGAGGCCATCCCTCTACTCACCCACACCCCCTGTTATTCTACGGCGACGGCAGCCTCACACCGCAGCGAACCTGTGAACCCTCGTACTCCTCTACGCGTGGGCATCCACGGCCGCGTCTTCCCCGGCTCTGTGTCGTCCTCTTCCTAGGCCTCACCGTTGTCCACCACCCTGGTGCTCTCGGGGCGACGTGGTCAACATGGTCAAGGAACGACTTCCATCGGACGTGGACTGTACGTGGAGAGGCTGACAGCTGGGTCCACGGCCGCAACAAGGAAGTGCCTCCTTATTATGTGCAAAATAATTATTCCTCCACCTGACAGCAGGGACCCACTGGACGGGCCACCGTATTTCGCCCCCCGACTGCTGGGACCCACCAGCTACATCTTCGCAGGAAAGGAAGTGCCTGACAGTCTGGACCCACCTGGTCGAAGCGTACGTAGCGTTGTCATTCTGGTTGCGAACGTGTACGTACATATATACTGGTGGATGTAGAGGCGCGCACGTGTCGTAGTAGAGGCGGCCAGGGTGCAAGAAAGAAAATACAGCCACGTATGTGTACATACGGGCGGGGTCTCAAACGCCTACTCGCGCATACGTACGGCGAGGGCTCGTGTACATGGCTGGGTTGGAACGGAGAAATAGCGTCGTCGTCGTGTTCATGGGTCGGAACGGAATGCGTGGTCGTGTTCATCGGGAGGGCTTGGATGGAAGAGGCGATGGAAACGAGGCCTGGCGTAACGCACAAGGAGGAAACGGACCTCCAACGGTCGAAACGGGGGTCCTGTTGATCGGGAGGGGTGTGGCATACTACAAAACGGAGGAAACGGACCTCCTAGGGTCGAAACTGGGGTCTTGTTGATCGGGAGGGGTGTGGCGTACCGCAAAACGGAGGAAACAGACTTGTGTTGGAGCGCTACGGTCGAAATGGGGGTCCTGTTCATCGGGAGGGGTATGGCGTACCGCAAAACGGGACTCCACGGGATACTGTTCATCTCCACCGTTGACCCCCTCCAGCCTCCACGAGCTACTATTCATCCATCGTCGACCTCCTCCAGCCTCCACGGGCTCCTGTTCATCCAGCCTCCACCACGCGCTACTCCACCGGCTACTGTTCAACCACCCCTCCACCGTCTACTATTCATCTAGCCCTCCACACCACGGGGTCCTATTCAACCACCCCTCCACTGTCTACTGTTTCATCCTGCCCTCCACACCACGGGTTCCTTTTCATCCACCCCTCCACGGGCACCCCTCCACCGTCTACTGTTCATCTAGCCCTCCACCACACCACGGGGTCCTGTTCATCCAGAGGCAACGCCACCGCTCATTATTCATCCAACCCTCCCCCCCCCCCCCCCCCCCCCCCCCCCCCCTCCCCCCCCCCCCCCCCCCCCCCCCCCCCCGCAATGCTCACTGTTCAGCCCACCGATCGGCTTCAGTTAGCAGAAGTAGCCAAGGAATCGCTCGATCGGGTTCAGTTAACAGCCATCAATCGATCGCTCGGGTTCAGTAATGCATAGCCTGCAGTGCAATCGCTTGGGTTCAGTTAGAGCCCAACGCCTCGCACACACGCGTGTACGTGTACGAGAGAAACGCGTATCGCTCGGCCCCCGACCTCCCACCATAACCGGGAACTCCCCGAAATTTTCCTCCCCCTCGCTTCTACAACAGTTTTTTCCGTCATGGACGGCCCAAAGAATGTCATGCAGCTGCGTCTCCGGCATGCCCAGGACGAAAAGCCCATTTTCTGTCATGATTTTTTGTCATAGAAGTAGGAGCCCACCACATCTATGATGATACCAGGTTTTGTCACAATTATCGTCATAGAAGTGTCAGATGTATGACAGAAAAAAATTTCGTTCGACCCAAAATGTCATGGATGTGTCTTTTTTTTGTAGTGACAGCAGCCGACGGGCATCGGCGACGGAGCGTGTGGTGGGTGCTCTGCGCACAACCAACAGGGACGCCACTCACACTACACTACACCGGGGACTGCATCGCTGCCGTGGTGTAGCCTCCCAGCTGGAGCTGTCCTCTGATGATGGCGGGGTGGCTGAGAGACGACGACGGACCAGTGCCATTGGCGATTGTGGGAGAAGCAGACGAGGTAAGCTACAGGGACGAAGGGGAAAATGCGACGCAGGACTCGCCGGCCATGAGGGTTTTTATAGTAGGCCGGAAAGCATTGGTGTCGGTGTCAAAACTGGCGGATCTCAGGTAGGGGGTCCCAAACTATGCGTCTAAGGCGGATGGTAACAGGAGGCAGGGGACACGATGTTTTACCCAGGTTCGGGCCCTCTTGATGGAGGTAAAACCCTACGTCCTGCTTGATTTATTCTTGATGATAGGAGTATTATAAGAGCTGATGTACCACGAGATCGGAGAGGCTAAACCCTAGAAGCAAGCCTATGGTATGATTGTATGTTGTCCTATGGACTAAAACCCTCCGGTTTATATAGACACCGGAGGGGCCTAGGGTTACACAAGGTCGGTTACAAAGGAGGAGATATACATATCCGTATTGCCTAGCTTGCCTTCCACGCCAAGTAGAGTCCCATCCGGACACGGGACGAAGTCTTCAATCTTGTATCTTCATAGTCCAACAGTCCGGCCAAAGGATATAATCAGGCTTTCCGGATACCCCCGAACCAGGCTTAAATGACGATGAGTCCGGCGCGCAGTGTTGTCTTCGGCATTGCAAGGCGGGTTCCTCCTCCGAATACACCATGGAAGAATTTGAATACAAGGATAGTGTCCGATCCTGCAAAATAAGTTCCACATACTGCCGTAGAGAGAATAATATTTTCACAAATCTATTCTGCTGACATGTTTTGGCAACACGACATCATGCCGTGGCCTGGCGATTATTCGAACCGTTTCTTTTAACTAGCCCCGCACATAACATGAGGCAGTTTCTTGGCACGTCTTGTCAAAGCAGAGATCGTGTCCCCCTTATTACGGGATTCTCATCAATACGGGCGTGGGTAACCCAACCGCGCCATCAATTACGGCGCTTGGGGGATAAGCGAGTTTTACCAGGCTAGTGGGGGCGCATAGTTTTGACTGCCCTTATAAAGGGATAAGGTTTATCCTTTTTCTACCCACGCCTTCTTCCTCCTTCCTCATCCATTCTCACACACTCGAGCTCCAACTCCCAATTCCACATCCTTCTCCTCAACCTTCTCCAAACATGTCCGGAGCGGGAGGCAAGTGGATGGCTTCCTCCGTCACGGAGGGACACATCAAAAAGCTGCGCGGAGCCGGATACTTATCCGCGAATATCGCGCATCGGCTGCCCGCTGCGGGGCAGATCGTCCCCACCCCAGAACCTCACGAGAGGTTAGTCTTCCTCCACCATTTCCTCCGCGGACTGGGGTTTCCCCTCCATCCATTCATCTGCGGTCTCATGTTCTACTATGGGCTAGACTTTCATGATCTAGCCCCAAACTTCATCCTCAACATTTTGGCGTTCATCGTCGTGTGTGAGGCTTTCCTCCGCATCCGGCCCCACTTCGGCCTGTGGCTGAAGACCTTCAATATCAAGCCGAAGGTGGTGGGAGGCCAACAAGCAGAATGCGGCGGAGCCATGGTGGGCAAGATGCCCAATTTTATATGGCTTGAAGGCTCCTTCGTGGAGACCATAAAGAGGTGGCAATCGGCGTGGTTCAACATCACCGAGTCGCGCGACACCAACTGGGAGGCGGTCCCTGAGTTTCGACCCGGAATCCCCACGCGGCTCACCTCCAAGAAAGAGAAGGTCCTATCCTAGGGTTCATCGGTGGAGCTGGACGGACTCCAGAAATGTATCCGGAATATGGCAAGCAAGAAGCTCAAGCTTGTCAACATAGTCCAGGTCATGCTCATCCACCGGATCCTCCCGTGTCAACAACAGGATTTCAACTTGTGGGAGTTCGACCCGGCCCATCACCAGACTCTGAGCGAGCTCTTCGACATGACGCACAAGGACGTCTGGAGGGTTTTGTTCAAGGGCGCCGAGGTCCTTCCCTCTCTCACCGAGGACCGCGGGCTAAGCGCGAAGCGCCTAGCGCATTCGGTGAGTTCTATACATCCGGTAGGTTATTTATTTCCCCTAGCTCAATCATGTGCGGGGCCTGAGCTCCATGCCTTTGACAGGACTGGGTGGAGACGTCGGGGCAGGTTAACTATCCGGCCCCTCTGCCCGAAGACACTACGGACGCTCTCCTGACGGAGATGCTGACTCCGGCTCCTTACAAGGTGTCGGAGAAGACCAAGATGGCCAAGGGAACCCGAAAGAGTTCCCGGCGCCAGGTGGTATCAGACTCATCGTCCGACAATTCCGCGACGCACTCCTCACCTGAAGACGAGGAGGAAGATGAATATTCTCCCCCTTCAGTCGGGGGAGACAAAAAAAGGAAGGCCGCGCTGACCGGGGTTGCCGAATGGTCCAAGAAGGAGAGGACCCTCCTTCCGGACTACACCACCGCCGCCGAAGGCGAAGACGAGTGGCTGCTCAGGGCCAATCCCCTAGTGAAGTCATAAGTATTCGGATACCAGAGTAACTCATAGCATACCTTTGTCGCACTTCTTCTCCTAACGCCGAATATGATTATGCACACCACCCCAAGCCTGTATCGACGTATCTTCGTCGGGAGGCTCCTTGGAGTCGTCGGACATGGATAGTGATCCACTTCCGACCGCCACCTCCCCTTTCCCTACGGACAATGCCAAGGTATTGTCTCAAGAGGCACCGGGTCGAGGGGAGACAATCCTGGATGCACCTCAAGGCGACCTTCTGGACTCCAGGAGCAGAGGGAGTAAGGCTCCCGAGGGCTCTGCATTCGGCCCCCAGCCGAACACCGCGCCGGAACCTCCCGTGGTTCCGGACTCGGGCAGGCGGCCTCCTTCCAAAAGGGGCAAGACGCCTATGCCGGTGACCTCTGCCCATCCAGGGGCACCAGACAATCTGCTAGGAGCGCTTCGCAACGCTTCCATCGATGAAGAGCACCGCACTATTATGAGTGCGGTGATCCAGAAGGTTCAGTCCGCCAAGAGCGGACTGACTGAAGCCTGTGCCAGCCTTCTAACAGGCTTTGAGGTAAGTATTTGAAATATAGGAAAAATATTACCACATATACATTAGCCCCTGATGCTCTATTCGGTGTTCACAAAGAAAAGCCGAATAGAGGATCAAACAATATCGCAGGAGTCTAATATAAGTATGTCTATATGCGTATGCAGGCTTCGCTGTTGGCCTCTGTCGCAGTGACTGCGGAGGTCGCCACACTGAAGCAGGACCTCAAAGGGTCCAAGAAAGAGCTCGGCCTTGCCAAGAGGCAGCACAAAGGTCAGTAATACCTAGTACGTAGATATGTATATATATAAGGGATGCGATTGCAAAATGACAGGATTATCTGTAATTTGCCAGGGGCCATGACCGAAGTGGCAACCCTGAAGCAAGCGCTATCCGAGGCCGAAAACAAAGCGGCCAAGGAGCGCACCGAGCGGGAAAAACAAGAGGCACGGGTGGGCGAGGTGCAGCAAGAGCTCCACGCTCTCGTGACGAAGCACGAGGCGTTAGAGCTTGACTTGAAGACACGAGAGTCCGAGCTTGCCCCGGCCCTTGATAGTGCAAAGAGTGCCAAGGCCGAAGCCCAAAAGACCCTCCAGGAGATTGATGCGATGAAGAAGATAGCGGCAGGTAAGGCATTCTATATGCAAAGCAAGCATGTGAAAGTAAATTACTTGTTACTTACCCAAATCCGGAGCTCTCCAGGAGCATTCGCAGATTTGCCCCGCAGCGTGTCGGATGCCGCACAGTTTTACCTGGCCGAGGAGGGAATCTCAACGGAGAAGCTGTTCTGGTCTCAGTATACTGGGACCGAACACCCGATGCCTCTGAGCAACCAGCTGAAGCAGCTGGTCGAGCTGCACAAGGCGGCCGAACAGGCCATGAAGGGCTTTATAGTCCGGATGTGGCCTGGCGACGCCCTTCCCAATAGCTACTTCGGCCTAGTGAGGCGGCTTGTGGATGCCCGCCCACGGTTGGAAGTCATCAAGCGGTCCGTCTGCATCGAAGGTGCACGTCGGGCTTTCGCCCGTGCGAAGGTGCACTGGGCTAAGATGGACGCCGTGAAGCTGGTGAAGGAGGGGCCGCCGCAGAGCAAGGAGCATCGCCACCCCGAGATGTACTATGAGGGTGTCCTGAAGGGTGCCCGTCTTGTAGCGGACGAGTGTACGAAAGATGTAAATTTTGAGTAAACTTGCTCGTGTAATCCTGTAGTATGAAAACTTGTTCATATGCTCTATGCAACGCTTGTTTGAATTAAAAATATTACCTTATGTTCGGCTGTTTATCAAATCTGAGAGATGGCTAGTCGTCGGCTTCTGCCCCCACGGCACGAGTGCTGGGGTGTTCGGGATAAACCTGAGCACTCTTGTTCCCATTTTTGGGTCCTTCGAGGGAGGTGCTCAGCACAATGAACGAGGAAATCGGACTATAATGCGTTATCACTCTCATTTAGCCATAGAATTCTATAATTTTAAATTTCAGCGAAGCCCCTAGTATTCGGAGGCCGAATTCGAGGCGCTATACACGCCTTAAGCCGGACAGGGTCGACTCCTCGCTCTAAGCAGCATAAGTCTTTAGGGACTCGAAACCTCTCGAACAGCGACCAGTCTCTCGCCTTATCACGGCAATCAGTTTTAGCTTTCTCTACCGAGGTGCTTAGCCCAGCAGAACCGGGGCACAATCGCAGTAGCTCTCCCAGTGCTACCTTCGCCGATATAGCGGAACGTAAGGTACCAAAACATGGGAGCCGGGCAAACCCAACTAGTGACCCAAGACATGATTCAGAGCTGATGCATATAATGCTATAAGTTTGGGGTGCCGCACTGTCGAAAGTGTTCGGACTTCTCACGCCGCATTATGGGGTATGCTTAAGCCCCTGGCGTATTGGCCGTACCAGAGTGTACGGGTGCTAGATGTCATGAATGAACATATATATATAGAAAGGAAGAATACAATAATAGTCTTAATGCTATGCATTGTTTATTCAAAAAGGTGCGTTAAAGCAGAATGATACAAGTAGTGCGATAAGAAAAAAGTAGGACTGTTTGACATGTCCCTTCCAAGGGCAAGCTGAGGAATAGTATTAAAGCAAATATTTCACTCGTTATCGTAATCCACCTGTGAGTTCCGTGGTGTGACGTAGGTTTCTGCCTCCTTGGTTGCTGCATCATGTGTTCGGCAGTCAAGCTGCCGGACAGGGTTTCCAGAGATTAAAGTCCTGAAAGAGAAAAATAACAAAGCGGGAAGCCCCTTGTGCGGTTTAAGCCGCGTCTTGGGGCGTGCCGTAGTTGTGCCCCCCTTCCCACCTGTGCCCACGGTATTTTTAATGTGTAATTATGTACGCGTGGCACGGATTTTACTGTTTGGCTGGGACCGAGGTGGGGGCCGTCTTGCTATGCGAGCTCAGAAAGTGCCAGGCGGTCCAGTTGCCGATTACTCCGGGCGCGCTTGAAGGTGTCCGGGTCCTTAATCGCCGAACTAGTGGATTGCCTTGAGAGGATGCTTTGCGCTTCTGCTGCAAGGGCCGCAGTGTGCTCCTCCGTGCGGAGAGAGTGCTCTGTGTTTCCATTGACTGTTATGACTCCCCGAGGTCCTGGCATCTTGAGCTTGAGATATGCATAATGCGGTACCGCATTGAATCTCACAAATGCGGTTCGCCCGAGCAGTGCATGGTAGCCACTGCGGAACGGGACTATGTCGAAGATTAACTCTTCGCTTCGGAAGTTATCCAGAGATCCGAAGACCACTTCCATTGTGACTGAGCCTGTGCAATGAGCCTCTACACCTGGTATGACACATTTAAAGGTCGTTTTTGTGGGTTTGATCATTGAGGGGTCTATACCCATTTTGCGCACTGTGTCCTGATAAAGCAGGTTCAGGCTGCTGCCGCCATCCATTAGGACTCGAGTGAGGTGAAATCCATCAATGATTGGGTCCAGGACCAGTGCGGCGAATCCGCCATGACGGATACTAGTGGGGTGGTCCCTGCGATCGAAGGTGATCGGACAGGAGGACCATGAGTTGAACTTTCGGGCGATTGGCTCCAACGCATATACGCCCCTGAGCGCACGCTTCCGCTCCCTCTTGGGGATGTGGGTTGTGTATATCATGTTCACCGTCCGCACTTGTGGGGGGAACCTCTTATGTCCTCCGGTGTTCGGCTGCCAGGGATCCTCCTCATCATCTCTATGTGACCCCTTATCTTCGTTTTCGGCATTTAACTTGCCGGCCTGCTTGAACACCCAACAATCCCTGTTGGTGTGGTTGGCTGGCTTATCGGGGGTGCCGTGTATTTGACACGAGCGATCGAGTATGTGGTCCAAACTGGACGGGCCCGGAATGCTTCTTTTAAATGGCTTTTTCCGCTGACCGGGTTTAGAGCCTTTGAATCCGGCATTGGTAATGCGGCGCTTATGTTTATTGCGACGTGACCTGCCGTTGCCGTCCTTGGTATCCGAAGTACCATGGTTCTTTGATATGTTATTGCTGCGAGCCAACCAGCTGTCTTCTCCCGCACAGAAGTGGGTCATGAGTGTTGCGAGGGCTGCCATAGATTTCAGATTTCGTCGCGGATGTTGTGCTTGAAAGCTGCTAGGGCCTCTGCATCCGGATAGCCAATGATTTGATTTTTCTTTGTTAGGAACCGTGTCCAGAATTGCCTAGCCGATTTCTCTGGCTGCTGAATTATGTGGCTCAAGTCATCGGCATCTGGTGGTCGCACATAAGTGCCTTGAAAGTTGTCGAGGAATGCGGCTTCCAGATCTTCCCAACAGCCAATGGACTCTGCTGGCAAGCTGTTGAGCCAATGTCGAGCGGGTCCTTTGAGTTTGAGTGGGAGGTATTTGATGGCGTGTAGGTCATCACCGCGGGCCATGTGGATGTGCAGGAGGAAATCCTCGATCCATACCGCAGGATCTGTTGTGCCGTTGTATGATTCTATATTTACGGGTTTGAAACCCTCTGGGATTTGATGATCCATTACTTCGTCTGTGAAGCATAAGGGGTGTGCAGCGCCTCTGTACTGGGCTATATTGCGACGCAGCTTAAATGAGTCCTGCCCGCTGTGTTCGGCCCGGCCGGACTTACTTTTACTGTATCCGGCATGACGATTATCGTCTCGCATAGTGGCACGCCCTCGTGATCCGTAGATCGATCTTGCATGTTTTGCTTTGTCCTCCAATACGTCTCGCAGGTCTGGCGTATTTCCACATGCCTTTTTATTTGAATGGCGTCGGGGTGCGGGCTGAGTTTGTGGCCGGAATGCCGCTCTGTCGCGGCCCCGAGGTGGCCGATCAGCCGCGTCATACGCCAGGGATGTAGCTTTCGGTGCTTCCTCCTGTAGTCGGGGTAGCAACCTGCACTTTGGGTAACTCTTGGAGGGGCGTTCGAGTTTATATTCCTCGGTCGCTAGGACTTCAGTCCATCTGTTAGCTAGCAAATCTTGATCAGCTTGAAGCTGCTACTGCTTTTTCTTAAGGCTATTTGCCATGGCTATAAGCCGGCGCTTGAAGCGCTCTTGTTCGACGGGATCCTCAGGCACGACGAATTCATCATCGTCGATGCTTGCCTCGTCTTTGGAGGGAGGCATGTAATCATCATCCTCCGCCTCTCCATCTGCCGCTCTCTCTGGAGGGCTGGCTTCTCCATCCTCCTGCCCTATATGTTGCTGGAGGGGATTGTTGCCGTCTTCGGCACTGTCTGAAGTGCAATTATCTTCTTTGCCGGTATCACCACTTTTACCTTGGCGGGACTTAGAGCGGCGCCGCTGACGCCGGCGCTTGGGTTGCTTCTTAGACTGGTCATCCTCCGTTGTCTCGTCGCCATTGCCTTCTTTGGGTGTGTCCGCCATGTATATATCATATGATGAGGTGGTTGTCCAGTGCCCTCTGGGCAGTGGTTCCTCTTCATCTCCTGCATCGTCATCCATACCGTCGATGTCTTCGGATTCAAAGTTGAGCATGTCGGTTAAGTCGTCGACAGTGGCTACTAAGTGGGTGGTGGGTGGGCGGCGAATTTCTTCATCATCCGCATCCCAATCCTGCTGGACATAGTTCGGCCAGGATCCTCCTGACAAGGAGAGAGACCTTACTGAGTTCAATATGTTGCCGAAGGGCGAGTACTGAAAAATATCCGCGGAGGTAAACTCCATGATCGGTGCCCAATCGGATTCGTTAGGAACGGGCGCAGGCGGTTCGGAGTCCGTGGCCGGAGAAGGATCCGGCAGTTTGGCAGCACGGCTCTCGCGAAGGGTAAGGTCGATATTCGGCTCGATCGCCGCTAAGGATACGGCCTTCGTGACGGGGTCTATCCACCCGTCCATGGATGGCGCAACTGGCTCCGAATTGAGGCTCGGAGCGGCTGCCGGTGCAATCTCCTGAATACGGTCCGATGGTAGAGCTAAATCGTACTCATCGTGACCACGTGGCGCACAAGGCAGGGGCTCGAATCCGTCGAAGATCAAGTCTCTGCGGATATCGGCCGTGTAATTTAAGCTTCAAAACCTGACATGTTGGCCCGCAGTGCGAAGCCGCCGAACACAAAGATCTTTCCGGGGAGAAAAGTCTCACCCTGGACTGCATCGCTATCGATGATAGTAGGAGCCATCAAGCCTAACCGCGAAGACACAGAGGAACTCTCAATGAAAGCACCAATGTCGGTGTCAAAACCAGCGGATCTCGAGTAGGGGGTCCCGAACTATGCATCTAAGGCGGATGGTAACAGGAGGCAGTGGACACGATGTTTTACCCAGGTTCGGGCCCTCTTGATGGAGGTAAAACCCTACGTCCTGCTTGATTTATTCTTGATGATATGAGTATTACAAGAGTTGATCTACCATGAGATCGGAGAGGCTAAACCCTAGAAGCTAGCCTATGGTATGATTGTATGTTGTCCTACAGACTAAAACCCTCCGGTTTATATAGACACCGGAGGGGGCTAGTGTTACACAAGGTCGGTTATAAAGGAGGAGATATACATATCCGTATTGCCTAGCTTGCCTTCCACGCCAAGTGGAGTCCCATCTGGACACGGGACGAAGTCTTCAATCTTGTATGTTCATAATCCAACAGTCTGGCCAAAGGATATAATCCGGCTGTCCGGATACCCCCTAATCCAGGACTCTCTCAATTGGGATTTTGGGGGATTTCACCGAGTTGGGCGGGAAGCTTGCGCGGGAACCTGCGAGGTTGCGCGGGAAAGGGCTCACCGACGATTCATTAGCGCCACCGTTTGGCCAAAAGAACGCCCCCGCACGCCGCGCAAGCTTGTGTTGTAAGCCGTCTATGGCAGCAGGGTGACAAGACGTGCGAGAGGAGGACGAAAGGCCACGTACACATACGGTTAATAAAAAAGTTTACGATTTAATTACCTACTATACCCCCCCATCCTGGTTTATAAGTATGATTTAGCTAATAAAATACGAATGCATGTCACCAAAGATTATATAGTTGGATTCGTATTTGAACATAGTTTCCAATTATATAATTTTTATAACATGCATTAACATTTTGTTGGTTAAATTTGAGGGCAAAGTATGGCACAACATATGAAGGGGACTATAGACTAGATGGAGGTGGTAGCACACGATCCCGCCGCGCGCACTCTGCTCTCGCATCCCTCCGGGTGCTCTGCCCTCGTCCCTCCATGCACGCTGCCAGTGTTTGGGGCTGGTGCATGATCACGCACATTCGTGTGCGTGCGGTTGCATTGGACGCGGCGCGACGATGCAGTTACCCGCTGCAAAAATTGCCATGTGGACGCGCCGAGTATCCATGCTACCCGGCCCCTTTTATTCATGTGGCCATTTACCTTCATATCTCGTCTCACATGACACAATAAGCACACCCATGAGGACACATACAGAGAGGACATCCAGTGGTTCCAATGGCGCTCCCTACGGCCGATGACGACAACGGCGGGCAGTTCACCATGCAAACACGTCGTGGACACCCACGTGAGGGGGAAGGCTCTCTCTCCATGGTGTACACGAATGATCCGGTCTCGGTGGAGAGCTCCATCCAAACTCTGGAGCAGTTCCTTGCCGAGGACAAGTACCAAGTGGTCGGCTTCGACCTCGAGTACACTATGGGTCATGCCGGGCACGATCAGAAAGTTAGCGTCGCCCAATTGTGCGTGCAACATGACGCACTCATCTACCACTACCACCTAGCCACAACGCCTTTTGAGCGTTTCTCCAGGCTTATCAACAGCTCCGACTACAGTTTCGCTGTGGTGGACACCACCAACGATCTAAAAGTGCTCAAGGTTTCAGGCTTGAAATGCCCGAATCTTGTGATCATCCAGCGCGACTACAAGGTCTGGGGCAGCGACAAAAACAAACTAAACTCCCTAGTTGACCTCACCTCGGCCATCATCGACCCCTACTACAAGAAGATCAAGAATGAGAGCAATAAGGACAGGAACACCTGACACAGTATGTTGCATGAGAGATTGGATGAACAGCATGTCAAGTACGCGGCCATGGACGCTTACACAAGCTACGAGATGTACAGGCAGATCGCTGACATGAGGAACTGTCTTCTTCCTGACGCAGACGAGGGATCGAGCCACATAGCAGTGGCAGGAGCGTCACAAGAAATAGATGACTACACATTCATTTCTCCTACTTTAGAATGATCTGTATAGACACTTATGTAATTGGATGTTTATTTCAGTTATATATATATGTACATGTTATTCTACTATACACAGAGCAAATCACATGGCTTATTAGCAGAAATCGTCTTTGTTATTATTGGTCTTCGCACACATTTCTAATTACGGACCTGTTTGTCGCGTATCACACACATCTTGTTCAGTTGAACCATTTGCATTGTGCTGCCTAATCACACACAGTTCATCCTAGTGAACTGTATGCTATATATCGCACACGCCTTCATCTAGCTGCCCGTTTCTTTTGTCATCGCATCGCACACGCAACTAAAATTAATTGAACTGAACCGTATGCCCTACATCGCACACGCAACTAAAATCTGAACCGTGTTTGATGTATCCGTCATCGCCGATGTTTTGCACCTTTTTGATGGTTTTTTACACCACCGTTTGCGATTGTGGCATCGCACACAGTTTTGTCGAAGGGTCTCTGATCGTAGTGTCGTGTTTGGACCATCCTGCAGTAGTGTAATCAAGATCATCACACTTTTATTTACTGACATCTCAAAGATTACAACTCGATACTTAGAAAAACTATGACTCTGTATGAATGCCTCTGCTGGTGTACCGGGATGTGCAACGAATCAAGAGCGACATGTATAAAAAATGATGAACGGTGGGTTTAAATACGATGTCAACTACATGATCATGCAAGGCAATATGACAATGATGGAGCGTCTCATAATAAATAAAACGATGGAAACTTGCATGGCAATATATCTCGGAATGGCTATGGAAATGCCATAATAGGTAGGTATGGTGGCTGTTTTGAGGAAGGTATGTGGTGGGTTTATGGTACCGGCAAAAGTTGCGCAATACTAGAGAGGCTAGCAAAGGCGGAAAGGTGAGAGTGTGTATAATCCATAGACTCAATATTAGTCATAAAGTACTCACATACTTATTGCAAAAAATCTATTAGTCATCGAAACAAAGTACTACGCGCATGCTCCTAGGAGGATAGATTGGTAGGAAAAGACCATCGCTCGTCCCCGACCGCCACTCATAAGGAAGGCAATCAAAAATAAATCATGCTCCGACTTCATCACATAACGGTTCACCATACGTGCATGCTACGGGACTCACAAACTTCAATACAAGTATTTCTCAAATTTACAACTACTCACTATCATGAATCTAATATCACCATATTCATATCTCAAAACAATCATATGGAATCAAACTTCTCATAGTATTCAATGCACTTTATATGAAAGTTTTTATTATATCCCTCTTGGATGCCTGTCATATTAGGACTAATTTTATAACCGAAGCAAATTACCATGCTATTCTAAAGACTCTCAAAATAATATAAGTGAAGTATGAGAGTTCATTAATTTCTATTCAATAAAACCACCGGCGTGCTCTAAAAAGATATAAGTGACGCACTAGAGCAAAATTTCCTAGCTCAAAACATATAAGTGAAGCACATAGAGTATTCTAATAAATCACGATTCATGCATGTCTATCCCAAAAGGTGTGTACAACAAGGATGATTGTGGCCAACTAAAAAGAAAAGACTTAAATCATACAAGACCCTCCAAGCAAAACACATATCATGTGGTGAATAAAAATATAGCCTCAAGTAAAGTTACCGATAGACGAAGACAAAAGAGGGGATGCCTTCCCAGGGCATCCCAAGCTTAGGATTTTTCAAATCCTTGTATATTACCTTGGTTGCCTTGGGCATACCCAAGCTTAGTCTCTTGCCACTCCTTATTCCATAGTCCATCAAATCCTTACCCAAAACTTGAAAACTTCAGAACATAAAACTCCAACAGAAAATCTCGTAAGCTCCGTTAGTATAAGAAAATAAATCACCACTTTTGGTACTGTTGTGAACTCATTCTTTATTTATATTAGTGTAATATCTTTTGTATTCCAACTTTTCCATGGTTCATACCCCCCGATACTAGCCATAGATGCATCAAAATAAGCAAACAACACCTGAAAAACAGAATCTGTCCAAAATAGAACAGTCTATAGCAATCTGGATCTTTCGAATACTTCTGTAACTCCAAAAATCCTGAGAAATTAGGAAATCCTATACAATTTTATTTATTAATCCTCTACAAAAAGAATTTCCTGGGCGCAAAAGTTTCTATTTTTCAGTAGGATCAAATCAACTATCACCATAAGCTATCCCAAAGGTCTTACTCGGCACAAACAGAAATTAAAACATAAAACCACATATAACTAGAGGCTAGATGAAACATTTATTGCAAAATAGGACCTAAAAGGCAAGAACAAAAATAAAATTGGGTTGCCTCCCAACAAGCGCTATTGTTTAATGCCCCTAGCTAGGCATAAAAACACGAATAGGTCTAAGTATTATCATCTTTGCCATGCAATCCATAAGTGGCTCTCATAATAGATTCATAAGGCAATTTAGTTTTATTTCTAGGGAAGTGTTCTATGCCTTTCCTTAACAGAAATTGAAATCTAATTTTTCCTTCTTTCATATAAATAATCGCACCAATCGTTCTAAGGAAAGGTCTACCAAGAATAACAAGACATGTAGGATTGCAATCTATATCAAGAACAATGAAATCTATGGGAACATAATTCTTATTTTCAATTCTTCCCATAGGTTTCTTAATAGTGGAATCCGCAAGACGCAAATTTAAAGAACAATCATTGAATTCATGGAAACCTAACACATCACATAAAGTTTTTGAAATCATGGAAACACTAGCACGTAAATCACACAAAGCATAGCATTCATAATATTTAATTTTAATCTTAATAGTAGGTTCCCACTGATCATAAAGTTTTCTAGGGACAGAAACTTCCAATTCTAGCTTTTCTTCAAAAGATTTCATCATAGCATCAACAATATGTTTAGTAAAAGCTTTGTTTTGATTATAAGCATGAGGAGAATTCAACAAGGATTGCAACAAGGAAATACAATCAATTAAAGAACAATTATCATAATTAAATTCCTTGAAATCCAAAAGAGTGGGTTCATTTCTACTTAAAGTTTTCACCTCTCCAACCCCGCTTTTATCAATTTTAGCATCAAGATCTAAAATCTCTGAATCATTGGGATGCCTTCTAACTAAAGTTGACTCATCTCCAGTCCTATCTTTATCAAGATTAACATTGGAAAAGAAAGATTCAATAGGAGTCACATCAATCACTTTAAGATCTTCATCATTATTTTCATGGAAACTAGAAGAACACGGTTTTATAAACCAATCTTTCTTAGCGCGCATCTTAGCAGTTCTCTCTTCGCACTCATCAATGGAAATTCTCATGGCTTTGAGAGACTCGTTGATATCATTCTTAGGTGTAATAGATCTAAGTTTCAAAGAATCAACATCAAGAGAAATTCTATCCACGTTTGTAGCCAAGTCATCAATCTTAAGCAGTTTTTCTTCACTCAAAGCATTGAATTTATTTTGCAAACTAATAAATTATTTAACACTATTCACAAAACCAGAGGGCATCTTATTATAATTTCCATAAGAATTTTTTTAGGAATTACCATAGTTATTTGAGGAATTACTAGGAAACGGCCTAGGATTAAAATTACCTCTATACGCGTTATTACCAAAATTGTTCCTACCAAAAAAATTCACATCCATATATTCATTATTGTTTTCAATCAAAGCACACAAAGGCATATCATTAGGATCAATAGGAGCATTCTTATTAGCAAACAATTTCATAAGCTCATCCATCTTTCCACTCAGAACATTAATCTCTTCAATTGCATGCACTTTTTTACTAGTGGAAGGTCTTTCGGTATGCCATTGAGAATAATTAACCATAATATTATCTAGGAGTTTACTAGCTTATCCTAAAGTAATTTCCATAAAAGTGCCTCCCGTGGCCTCTAAAAGATTTCTAGAAGCAATATTCAATTCGCCATAAAAGTTTTGTATAATCATCCACAAATTCAAAACATGAGTAGGGCAATTCCTAATCATCAATTTCATCTTCTCCCAAGATTGTGCAACATGTTCATGATAAAGTTTCTTAAAATTCATAATATCGTTCCTAAGGGAGATGATCTTAGCAAGAGGAAAGTACATGGAAATAAAAGCATATGTACACATATTCCATGAATCAATACTATTTTTAGGGAAAGATGAAAACCATGTTTTAGCGTGATCCCAAAGCGAGAATGGAAATACCTTCAACTTAACAATATCATTATCCGCATCTTTTTTCTTTTGCATATCGCACAAATCAATGAAATTATTAATGTGGGATGCGGCATCTTCACTGGGAAGGCCAGAAAATTGATCTTTCATAACAAGATTCAGCAAAGCGGTATCAATTTCACAAGATTCCACATTAGCATCAGGAGCAATCGGAGTACTAATAAAATCATTGTTGTTGGTATTGTAAAAGTCACACAATTTGGTATTATCTTGAGCCATCATGACAAAGCAAGAAATCCAACACACGAGCATACAAAAGCAAACGAATAAGACGAATGGAAGAGGGCCGAAGAAAAGACGAATCTTTTCTAAAATCATTTTCGAAGTGGGGGAGAGGAAAACGAGAGGCGAATGGATGTAATACGAGGGATGAGAGTTTATTATGGGACTTGGTATGTCTTGGCTTGGCGTAGATCTCCCCGGCAATGGCGCCAGAAATCCTTCTTGCTACCTCTTGAGCTTGCGTCAGTTTTTCCCTTAAAGAGCAGAGGGTGATGCAGCAAAGTAGCGTAAGTATTTCCCTCAGTTTTGAGAACCAAGGTATCAATTCAGTAGGAGACAATGCGACAAGCCACCGAATACCTACACAAACAAACACCAACTTGCAACTAACGTGACAAAGGGGTTGTCAATCCCTTCACGGTTATTCGCAAAGTGAGATCTGATAGAGATGGATAAACGGTAAAGTAATATTTTTGGTTTATGGAACAGAAAGTAAAGATTTCAAGAGAAAGTAAATAGGAAACTAGACTTGTATATCGGAAACTTGTATGATGGAAAATAGACCCGGGGGCCATAAGTTCCACTAGAGGCTTCTCTAAAGAAATGAATTATTATGGTGGGTGAACAAATTACAGCCGAGCAATTGATAGAAAAGCGCAAAGTTACGACGATATCTAAGGCATTGATCATGAATACAGGCATCACGTCTGTGTCAAGTAGACTGAAACGATTCTGCATCAACTACTATTACTCCACACATCGACCGACTCTTGCCTGCATATAGAGTATTAATTAAGTTCATAAGAATAGAGTAACGCATTAAGTAAGATGACATGATGTAGCGGGATTAACTCAAGCAATATGATGAACACCCCATCTTGTTATCCTCGATGGCAACAATACAATACGTGTTGGTTCCCCTTCTGTCACTAGGATCGAGCACCGCAAGATTGAACCCAAAGCTAAGCACTTCTCCCATTGCATGAACAACCAATCTAGTTGGGCAAACCAAATCAATAGTTCGAAGAGACTTGCAAAGATATCAAATCATGCATAAAAGAATTCAGAGGAGATTCAAATAATATTCATAGATAAGCTGGTCATAAATCCACAATTCATTGGATCTCAGGAAACACACCGCAAAAGAGTATTACATTGAATAGATATCCACCGCAAAGACAGAGAAAAAGCCATCTAGCTACTAGCTATGGACCTGTAGGTCTGTGGTAAACTACTCACTCTTCATCGGAGAAGCGATGGTGTTGATGTAGAAGCCCTTTGTGATCGAATCCCCCTCTGGCAGAACGCCGGCAAAGGGCCCAAGATGGGTTCTCAGGTACATAAGGTTGCGGCAGTGGAAAAGTGGTTTCGTGGCTGCCCTGGAAGTTTTCAGGGTATAATAGTATATATTGGAGGAAGATCTAGGTCAGGAGGTCACCGAGGGGCCCACAAGGTTGGGGGCGCGCCCTACCCCCTTGGGCACGCTCTCCACCCTTCTGGCCACCTCGTGGCTCTTCCGAGTTGCACTCCAAGTCTCATGGGTGTCTTCTGGTCCAAGAAAGATCATCGCGAAAAAGTTTTATTCTGTTTGGACTCTCTTTGGTATTCCCAAAAATCATAAATCATATAAAATAGTAGGGCATTGGGCTCTAGGTTAATAGGTTAGTCCCAAAAATCATATAAAATAGTATATTAATTCATATAACACATACAAAATAGATAATATAATAGCATGGAACAATAAAAAATTATAGATACGTTGGAGATGTAACATCGGGCTTCTTCCTCTCTAGGTGCCAGCGCATGAGCTTTGCTTCTTTGGGATCTACGAAATACCATGATAGATCAAGAGGGCACACAATCTTCTTGGCCTCATCCACACTAGTAGGACATAGATTCCATGCAGGAAGAACATCCTTTATGTACTTGAGAAGCTCACCGAGGCTAGTGTTGGTCCATTTGTTTTTATCCTTCGTCTTCATGAGTTTGAGCGTGAAACTCAAGCGGGTCACCTCGGGATTGCAATCATGATACAATGGACTGTTTGAGTCTACCACCAGTTGCCGCAGCTTGCCCTCCTTTCTAGAAGCAACTCTGTCAGTACTCGTCCCCTTATGAAGCAGTGCTTGAACATGAGGGTCCCGCACGATAGAACTTACTACTGAATAATTCTGCGGCATGGAGTCCCTGTTTTCTCCGCCGCCATGTCCAGCCCCTTCTCCTCCGCCTTGTCCGGCCCCTTCTCCGCCACCATGTCCGGGCTCTTCCCCGCCATCATGTCCAGCCCCTTCTCTGCCGCCATTATCGATCATCTCTTTGTCTTGCGCCGTGTCATTATTGCCTGCCTCGTCGGTGTCCTCAACATCATCATCCGCATCTTTAATTATCCACCGAGTATAGCCAACCATGAAACCAGTCATGAGCAGGTGCGCTTTGACACGACCATCATCATAAGGGTCGAGCCAAACTCGTCCTTTGCATCTTCGACACAGACATAAAACCTTTGTCAGGTTATTTTCTTTCATGTCCTACACCGCCGACCGCAACCACCTGTCCACCATAGTTCCACTAACCATCATGAACGCCTACACAGTAATAATAAACTAATTGATTATAAAAATGCATGCATGCATCAAAGTCATACAAAAAATCGGCACTACCTTCCCTAAAAATTCGACATATAGAGTTTTCCCGGAATTCACCGAGACGGAAATAAATCGACATTTCGGCAAAACATAGGCAACTCACAAGCACAATTCGGCGTCAACTCATGCCACACACACAATTTCCATCATATCGCCCGATTATGTCATATCGCCTGATTATGTCATATCGCACACACATACACATATTTCCATTCTTGCAAAAGCATAAACTTTTAATCACCTATCTCGAGATCGAGCACGGTGATGATGATGTAGTTAGGGAGATCAAAAGTGGACAAAGCTCTTCTTGACAAGGCTAGGTCTAGTTATGGAGGTACATAGGTCATTTCACTAAATGCTTCATCTACCTAGCTAGCTAATTTGGGAGGAGACAAGTTCAACTAGTGGAGGGGGAAGGAAAAAGAGAAAGGAGATGCATTAATGGAGGTGGTGTAGTTAGTTAGGAGTAATAAAGAGAGAGAAAGGTAGGTACAAGAAGAAGACTAATGGGGGGATAAGTAGTGAGGAAGAAGCAAAGTGAGGGAGGGAGGAGGTGGGAGCTGGGGAAAGTGAGGAAGAGAGGATGGGGGAGGGAGAGGGGGAGAAAAAGGTGGTATGGTTGCGGCTTTGCAGTAGCGCTGGGTGTAAAACGCGCTACTGCTAATAAGATACCAGCAGCGCGCTTCTGGCATACACGCTACTGCTAAGCAGGGCCCGCCATGTGGCCAGGTTCGAAATTAGCAGTAGTGACTTGCAAAAAAAGTGCGCTATTACTTTAGTAGTAGCACTGTAAGCATGGGCGCGCTACTTCTAAACCTAGGGTGGCGGGAACGGTCGGGCAATTTTAGTAGTAGTGTGGTTCTACCAAGCCACGCTACTGCTAAGTTGGTAGCAGTACCGCATGTTCGGGTCCTGCACTACTGCTAATTAGTAATAGCGCATCTTCCTGAACCACGCTGTTGCTAAGATTCTGTGTATAAGGTTTTCCCTAGTAGTGAGTATTTAAATCCTAGTGCGTACAGTCACCTTACAAATCTACCACCCACCAAGAGTCTCTTACACCCTTGATATCCCCATATAAGTTCATGTATCCCCTTCATTCTTGTTTGTGTGAAGGAGCTCCACGCACGCCCTAGTGTCATATTTCTCCTTGGAGGCGTAGTCGTGGAGCCTCCTACAATCAAATGTTGGGTGAGATTTCCAGGAGATATCCTTAGCTCTAGGTTCTTGGAACGAATGATGGTGGTGGTTAGATCACATCCTCCCTTGAAGTCATCACCTTGGAGAGCCATGATTCAGTTATTTGTGGTTCCTCAAGAGGATGGTGGTGTTGGAAATATGCCCTAGAGGCAATAATAAAGTGGTTATTATTATATTTCCTTGTTCCTGATAATCTTTTATAATCCATGCTTTAATTTTATTGACTGGAAACTCAAATACATGTGTGGATACATAGACAACAACATGTCCCTACTGAGCCTCTACCGGAATAGCTCGTTGATCAAAGATGGCTATGGTTTCCTGGCCATAGACATGAGTTGTCATTTGATAACGGGATCACATCATTAGGATAATGATGTGATGGAGAAGGCCCAAACAATAAACATAGCATATGATCATATCAAGTTTATTGATGTCGTTTTCTGCATGTCAAGTATATGTTCCTATGACCATGAGATCATGCAACTCACTGACACTAGAGGAGTGCCTTGTGTGTATCAAATGTCGCAATGTAAATGGGTGACTATAAAGATGCTCTACAAGTATCTTCGAGAGTGTTTGTTGAGTTGGCATGGATCAAGATTGGGATTTGTCACTCTGTATGACGGAGAGGTATCTCAGGGCCCACTCGGTACAAGAGCATCACAATATGCTTGCAAGCAATGTGACTAAAGAGTTAGCCACAGGATCTTGTATTACGGAGCAAATAAAGAGACTTGCCAATAACGAGATTGAACTAGCTATGGAGATACCGGCGATCGAATCTCGGGCAAGTAACATACCGATGGACAAAGGGAAATGCATACGAGATTAGTTGAATCCTTGACATCAAGGTTCCCGATAAATATCTTTGTAGAATATGTAGGAACCAATATGGACACCAAGGTCCCACTATTGGTTATTGACCATGGAGGTGTATCGGTCATGTCTGCATAGTTCTCGAACCCGCAGGGTCTACACACTTAACGTTTGGTGACGATATGAGTATAGTTGAGTTATTGTGTTGGTGACCGAAGGTTGTTCCGAGTCCCAGATGAGATCCCGGACATGATGAGGAACTACAGAATAGTCTGGAGGTTAAGATTGATATATGGGATGAAGGGGTTTGGATTCCGGAAGTGTTTCGGGGGGTACCGGGTTATCGTAGGAAGACCTAAAAGAGTTTCGGGGGGCCTACAACTGTTGGGCGGCCTCGTGGGCCAAGGTATGGGGGCACACCAGCCCACAAGGGGCTGGGCACCCCTACTCATCTCAACCCACGCCACCAGGAGGGTGCTACGCCACCCCTAGGCTAGCCCTCTGATACGTCTCCAATGTATCTATAATTTTTTATTGTTCCATGCTATTATATTATCTGTTTTGGATGTTTTATATGCATTAATATGCTATTTTATATTATTTTTGGGACTAGCTTATTAACCCAGAGCCCAGTGCCAGTTTCTGTTTTTTCCTTGTTTTTGAGTTTCGCAAAAAAGGAATATCAAACGGAGTCGAAACGGAATAAAACTTTACGATGATTTTTCTTGGACCAGAAGACACACCTCGGGGGGCTGCTTTGTGGGCCCCTCGGAGCTCTTCTAACCCTATTCTTCAGCCTATAAATTCCCAAATATTCCCAAACCCTCAGAAGCATCCACGAAAATACTTTTCCGCCGCCGCAACCTTCTGTTACCATGAGATCCCATCTTGGGGCCTTTTCCAGCGATCTACCGGAGGGGGATTCGATCATGGAGGGCATCAAAATCAACCCTATTGCCCTTTCCATGAAGCGTGAGTAGTTTACCTCAGACCTACTGGTCCATAGCTAGTAGCTAGATGGCTTCTTCTCTGGCTATGTTCTTCAATACCATGTTCTCCTTGATGTTGTTGAAGATCTATCCGCTGTAATCTTCTTTCGCGGTGTGTTTGTGGAGATCCAATGAATTGTGGATTTATGATCAGATTATCTATGAATATTATTTGAATCTCCTCTGAATTCTTATATGCATGACTTGATATCTTTGTATTTCTCTTCGAATTATCAATTTGGTTTGGCCAACTAGATTGATATTTATTGTAATGGGAGAGGTGCTTAGTTTGGGTTCAATCTTGTGTGATTTCACCTAGTGACAAAGAGGGGTAGAGAGACACATATTGTATTGTTGCCACAAGGATAAAAAGATGGGGTTTTCATCATATTACTTGAGTTTATCCCTCTACATCATGTCATCTTACTTAAGGTGTTACTCCGGTCTTTATGAACTTAATACTCTAGATGCATACTAGATTGCGGTCGATGTGTGGAGTAATAGTAGTAGATGCAGGCAGGAATCGGTCTACTTTGATGCCTATATGCATAATCATTGCCTTGTATATTGTCATAACTTTGCACTTTTCTATCAATTGCTCGATAGTAATTTGTTCACCCACCATATTATTTGCCTTCAAGAGTAAAGCCTCTAGTGAAACCTATGGCCCTGGAGTCTATTTTCCATCTTATATTTTCAGATCTATGAACCAAAAAACCCAAAAATATCTTGGTGCAATTTATTTACTTTTGTTTAGTTTTACATTTAAGTAATCGTTTATACCTATCTCTATCAGATCTCACTGTTGCAATTGACCATGAAGGGATTGACAACCCCTTTATCTCGTTGGGTGCAAGTGTTTGATTGTTTGTGCAGGTGCAAAGATTGGAGACTTGCTTGTACCTCCTACCGGATTAATACCTTGGTTCTCTAATAGAGGGAAATACTTATCTCTACTTTGCTGCATCACCTTTCCTCTTTAAGGGAAAAACCAACGCAATCTCAAGAAGTAGTAGGAAGAATTTCTGGCGTCGTTGCCGGGGAGGTCTATATCAAGCCTACCAAGTACCCATCATAAACTCTCATCTCTTGCATTATTCTCCATTTGCCTCTCATTTTCCTCTACCCCACTTCTAAAACATTTTCAGAAAAATACAAAAATATTTACCTTTTTATTCACCCTTTGGTTGCTAAAAATCTATTGACATGGATCCACTTAAATTTTTCTACTTGGATCATCTTCGATCCAATTGTGCTCGTGCTGAAACTCCAACTAGTTTAGTTGAGGGACAATATTTAGATGAGCATGCTCATATTGTGCGTCATGGTTTGTCTGAAAAGGGGAGACTCTTATGGAATCAAATAAATTGTTTGCTATGTTATGCTTGGAATCTTTGTGAACTTTGTGATTTTACTTGTTACTCTAAGAACCCTAAAAACACCTTCCCTACCTATGTGAGTTTAATGATAATGAAATCTTATATTCTTATGAAAAGGGTGTTTATAGTTACTATGATATCGAAAAAATTGAAGAATTTGTTGCTTTTAAGGGTGCTTATGAAGTTGCTTATTTGACTGAAAAGTATGATATTACTCTCTACAAATCTGAAAATTTTGATATACTTAAATATTGCTATGAAAACTATGCTCACAATGCCTATGTCAAAGAATTTATTGAGAGAATGATTGTTTCTTTGGAAGAAAATAATGATATGCATGAATCTATAGGTAATTATGATTCCGATGATTTGATTGAGATGCCCTCCGTAGATGAGTGTGATGCTTGCTATTTTTATGGCCATGATGCCAATATTTATTATGCTTATGGAGATGAATTAGCTATAGTCCCCTATGTTAAACATGGGATTGTTGCTATTGCACCCATACTGATAGTTCGTTGAATCGAAAGCATGATTGCGATGATGTTATTATAAATTCTATTAATGTCAATTGTGCTAATAATATGCAAACCCCCAAGCTTGGGGATGCTAATTTTGCTATGGCTATTACTTATTGCAATGATCATGATTTGGGATATAATGCTTCTTATGGTCTTGAATTTTTTATTTAAGCCTCATGATGAATATGTTTACGATAATATTGAAAGTGGGTTTGGAGAGTGTCAACTCTAGGTATTAATAATCCCACCACTTTGGAGTATGATCAATCTTATGAAATTTTTGTTAAAAGTGGGCTTGGAGAGGTCATGACTTTATTTGATGATAATCCCACTATTTTGGAAGAGTGTCAACTTTGCATGCATGTGGATCATGTAGAGAATATGTTACCTGATAGCTATATTGTTCAATTTGAGTATGATCCCACATGTAAATATTGTGAGAGAGGAAAATATGGTTGTAGAAATTTTCATGTTACTAAATTACCTCTCCTTATGTTGAGATCATTATTGTTTCTTTCTTGCTCTTTGCATTTGCTAGTTTTTGCTTGCCATGATAATTTGTTTTCCTATAAGATTCCTATGTATAGGAAGTATGTTAGACTTATATGTGTTTTTCACATGCTTTATGATGCTCTCTTTGTGTTTCAATACATATCTTTCATGTGAGCATCATCGAAATTATCAATGCCTAGCTAAAAGGCTTTAAAGAAAAGAACTTGTTGGGAGACAACCCAATATTTATCTTTTCTATTTTTATGAAGTATACACATTATTACCTCTGTAGTAATTGTGTTTTGGTGTTTTAATTAGTGTTTGTGCCAAGTAAGACCTTTGGGATGGCAAACGGTGATAGTTGATTTGATCTTGCTGAAATACAGAAACTTTTGCGCCCAGTAAAATAATTTTCATTTTTCACAGAAGTGCAATAAAATATTGATTATGTTTGCACAAGATTGATATACAAATTGCCTCTGATTTTCCTAATTTTTTAGAATGTTTGTAGTTACAGAAGTATTTGAAGTTTACAAATTACTATAGATTGTTCTATTTTTGATAGATTCTATTTTCTATGTGTGGTTTGCTTATTTTGATAAATCTATGGGTAGTATCGGGGGGTGAACCATGGAGAAGTTGGAATACAGTAGATTTTATGCCAAAATAAATAAAGAATGAGTTCACAACAGTACTAAAAGTGGAGATTTTATTGTCTTATACTAACGGGTCACCTGAGTTTTCCGTTGAGTTTTGTGTTGTGAAGTTTTCAAGTTTTGGGTAAAATTTAATGGACTGCGGAATAAGGAGTGGCAAGAGTCTAGGCTTGGGGATGCCCAAGGCACCCCAAGGGAATATTCAAGGAAAGCCAAGCATCTAAGCTTGGGGATGCCCCGGAAGGCATCCCCTGTTTCATCTTCAATCCATCGGTAAATTTACTTGAGGCTATATTTTTATTCACCAAATGATATGTGTTTTGCTTGGAGCGTCTTGTATCATATGACTCTTTTATTTTTAATTTTCCACACATCCTTGCTGTACACACCTTTTGAGAGGGACATGCATGAATCGTGAATTTATTAGTATACTCTATGTGCTTCACTTATATCATTTGAGCTAGGCAATTTTTCTCTAGTACTTCACTTATGTCTTTTTAGAGCACGGCGGTGGTTTTATTTTATAGAAATTGTTGAACTCTCTTGCTTCACTTATATTATTTTGAGAGTCACTCTAAAAAGCATGGTAATTGGCTTTGGTTATGAATTTAGTCCTAGTATGATGTGCATCCAAGAGGGATATAATAAAAACTTGCAAATAAAGTGCATTGAATACTATGAGAAGTTTAATTCCTTATGATGTTTTTGAGATATAAAGATGGTAATATTAGAGTCATGCTAGTGAGTAATTGTGGACTGGTAGAAATACTTGTGTTAAAGTTTGTGATTCCCGTAGCATGCACGTATGGTGAACCGTTATGTGATGAAGTTGGAGCATGATTTATTTATTGATTGTATTCCTTATGAGTGGCGGTCGGGGACGAGCGATGGTATCTTCCTACCAATCTATCCCCCTAGGAGCATGCGTGTACTACTTTGCTTCGATAGATAATGCACTTTTGTAATAAGCATGTGAGTTCTTTATGACTAATGTTGAGTCCATGGATTATACGCACTCTCACCCTTCCACCATTGCTATCCTCTCTAGTACCACTCAACTTTCGCAGATGCAATACATACATCATTTACCTTCCTCAAAACAGCCACCATACCTACGTATTATGGCATTTCCATGTACTGGCGTGCAACTTCCACTGTTCTGTTTATTATGACATGCTTCATCATTATCATATTGCTTTGCATGATTATGTAGTTGACACCGTATTTGTGGCAAAGCCACTATTCATATCTTTTTATACATGTCACTCTTGATTCATTGCACATCCCAGTACACCGCTGGAGGCATTCATATAGAGTCGTATTTTGTTCTAAGTATCGAGTTGTAATTCTTGAGTTGTAAGTAAATAAAAGTGTGATGATCATCATTATTAGAGAATTGTCCCATGTGAGGAAAGGATGATGGAAGCTATGATTCCCTCACATGTTGGGATGAGTGTCCGGACTTTACAAATAAATAAAAGTGGCCAAAGGAGCCCACAAAAAATGAGAGAAAAGAGAGGAGGGACAATGCTACTATCCTTTTGCTACACTTGTGCTTCAAAGTAGCACCATGATCTTCATGATATAGAGTCTCCTATCTTATCACTTTCATATACTAGTGGGAAATTTTCATTATAGAACTTGTCTTGTATATTCCAATGATGGGCTTCCTCAAATTTCCCTAGGTCTTCGTGAGCAAGCGAGTTGATGCACACCCACTTAGTTTCTTTTTGAGCTTTCATACACTTTTAACTCTAGTGTATCCGTTGCATGGCAATCCCTACTCACTCACTTTGATATCTATTTATGGGCACCTCCATATCCCATTGATACGCCTAGTTGATGTGAGACTATCTGCTTCTTTTTATCTTCTCCACAACCACCTTATTCTATTCCACCTATAGTGCTATATCCATGGCTCACGCTCATGTATTGCGTGAAAGTTGAAAAGGTTTGAGAACATCAAAAGTATGAAACAATTGCTTGTCTTGTCATCGGGGTTGTGCTTGATTTAATACTTTGTGTGATGAAGATGAAGCATAGCCGAACTATGTGATTTTTTAGGGATGACTTTCTTTGGCCATGTTATTTTGAGAAGACATGATTGCTTTGTTAGTATGCTTGAAGTATTATTGTTTTATGTCAATATTAAACTTTTGTTTTGAATCTTATGGATCTGAGTATTCATGCCACAATAAAGAAAATTACATGGATAAATATGTTAGGTAGCATTCCCCATCAAAAATTCGGCTTTTATCATTTACCTACTCGAGGACGTGCAGGAATTAAGCTTGGGGATGCTTGATACGTCTCCAACATACCTATATTTTATTATTGTTCCATGCTATTATATTATCTATTTTGGATGTTGTATATGCATTAATATGCTATTTTATATTATTTTTGGGACTAATTAACCCAGAGCCCGGT
Organism: Triticum urartu; assembly: GCF_003073215.2. Lineage (NCBI taxonomy): Eukaryota > Viridiplantae > Streptophyta > Magnoliopsida > Poales > Poaceae > Triticum > Triticum urartu. The sequence continues at coordinate 506,557,429 of NC_053026.1, read as the reverse complement.
GCTAGTTTCTGTTTTTTCCTTGTTTTTGAGTTTCGCAGAAAAGGAATATCAAACGGAGTCCAAACGGAATAAAACTTTACGATGATTTTTCTTGGACCAGAAGAAACATGTAGGACTTGAGAACCAAGTCAGAAGAGTCCCGAGGCGGCGGGAAGGGTGCAGGGCGCGCCCCAGGGGTTGCCAAATCTCATGCGTGCAATGCATGTGTACCTTACTTGTCTAAATGGTGTTTGTGTGTGAGTTGTGCGTGTTAAACACATTGTACGTAGTATCATACATGGTTTAGATTTCGAACATCTAGCTAGAGCATACATGTACTATGATTTGAATTCAACATAAAATGGATACATATATATTTGAATTTGAGATCGTATGTACATGTAGTCGTATTTATATAGGAATTTACTTCTCCTATATTCATGTCATGTGTTGTGAAGATAATATTTAGATGGTTGTAAAACTAACCCGAGTACAATCCCATTCAAACAGGGAAAATGTACACAAATTTAGTCCATATGCTAGACAACACACGTTGATTTTTTATTGTTGAGGGAACTGCAAATTGTTTTGGTAGTGTACAGGTTATGTTTGTTGTCCCGATTTTTTCAGTTTCTTTTGTTGTATTTGAATGCATCTCTAGTAATATAGTAAAACGGGACATGGCTCTCTCTAGTGATGAGGTGCAAATTGTCTTTTTTTGGGTACACATTAAGCTTGTTCAACAAAAATTTCAAGTCGCGCCTTGTTATGCCGAAATTTCAAGCTAGCATCTCTGTCTATCGTACTGCAAAACTCCCGCCTCTTCAACCCGCGCGTGTTACCCCGAAATATTTAAGATATATAACTTTGTCTCGTTGTGCTCCGAAAACTCCCTCCATCTTAACCCACACCTTGCTATCCCAAAAGTAGACGTGCGCGAAAACTCCCACCTCCTGCGAAATCCCGACATGCGAAATGCCCGTGATACCCCTGAACCGAAAGAACCGCCTAGCTCAAATTGGTGGGGGTACTTTCGTAACTTACCCCACATTTCAGACAAGCGTGTCCCTAAGCCATGGTTCCCCGCTCCCATCCCATCCGCCCACCCATTCTTACACCGAGGCCACGAAAACCAGCGAAGCCCCATACCCTCCTCCGTCCGCCACCCAGCCAGAGCCTCTTCCCCGATGACGTCGTCCACAGCAACACCTTGATGTCCCTCATCTACCATACCGGATGAGGATCCGTCGTCGATCTCATCATCCAGCCGGTTCAGCCACCCCATCCTCCACCTCCAATGAGCTTTCCCGACGTTCCCCTCGTCTTTCGTGATACCTCCATTCCCACACCGCCGTCTTCACCTGCACCACCGAAAGAGCAGCATCATCACCGTTTCCTCGGATGAAGCTAAGGCCTAATCGGCGCCACCAAAGAGGTTGTACACTAATCACCGCATTTTCTTCATGATTCGATCTCACGGTGCTGTCGGCACTCGGTCCCGAGCCGACATGGCGCAGCTCCATCCACGGCGGCGTCGCCGGCCACTTCCTCTATGGCATCGCTCCCTCGGCGGCGACATCCACATCAGTAGGAGCTGCTGATGCTTTAGCTCTTTCTGCTGCTCTGCTCTTGCTATCGGTCCCCTACCTGGTCTGCTCTTGCTATTGCTCTTGCTCTTGTTCACATTGCTGCTCTCATTCTTGCTCTTGCTAGCGATGGTGCTCCGATCTGGCTACACTTCAGTCGACTAAATCAACTTTTGGGTCAGTCGATGTTCAGGGGGTGGGGGCTCGCCGAAGTTAAGGAAGAACCAGCCGCAGCAGGGAGGGGGCTCGCTAGAGAGGTACCCCACTATCTATTTAGGGTTTAGGATGAGGAACGTGGTCGCCGGCGGTGGCGTGGGGATCGCCGGAGAAAAAGCTCGGCACGGGGGGGGACCTAGAGGGATGGTCGGGGCGGCGGTGAACCGGCACTGGGGAGTGGTTTCAGGGCAGGCGGGGCGGCGGGGGGCGGCGGTTTGGCCGGTGGTGGCTGGCGGCTCAGGGGAGTGGAGGTTGAAAATGAGCTGCAAGCCCTTGATTTTGTATCCAACAGCTGGAAAATCGACTGACCCGAGATGAAAAAGTCAGTCGACTGGCGTGTAGCATCACCCTGATGGTGCTACAAGACCAACTACACCGGCTATTGCACGGGCTCTTGCTACTGCTTTTTTGCTACTAGCGCGTTCAGTTTCGATAGTAAAATTCAGTTTTGATAGCAAAATTCAGTTTCAAAACCCTCCTTGGGCTCCATCTGCAAACGCCTAAGATTTTCTTCCCCTCCTCCGACAGCCAAGTCAGCCGGAGCATCCTCACCGACCAACCCAATCACGCTGAGATCGACATGGCTTTGCCAAAGAGATTGTACACTTGTTGCATCTCTTTTTTAATCTACATGTCATATATATTGTCCACTGACCACATGTAGTAACGTGAAATACGATTATTTTATCCTACTATATGACAAGCAATGAGGTACAAGGAAACTTACCTATCCATGATGGACTCTCTTGAAGGCCATCATTATTTATATCTGCGCGTTTGAGCTGTGCATTTGTCGATGGGCATGGGAGTTAAGCTAGTAGGGCAGTGGCCTGGGTCCAAAGTAGTATAAGTAGCACAAAAACATTTTTTGAGTGTAGGCTTTTCCTTGCTCAAGCCTACCTACTAGAATCGCCAGTGCTTGAAAGGAAAAGTGAAGGAAAAACATAGGAATTGGAAAGTTTCCTATGGTACTACTATTCATGCATTTGGTTCAAAGGAATGGAGCAAAGGAAACTATAGGATTTGTTCCTTTAGTGTCTCCTTAAAATAAAAATCATAGGAATTTTAATTTCCACTTGTCCTCCTTTTCAAATTCCTATTCATGAAGCACAAGACTAAGGGATAAGCATAATAGCATTATAACCGTACATTTTCTTGTGGTTTGACTTAATCTCCACTAGTATAGTGAGCTCCTAAACAAATGGTTTAAAACCCCTTTCCGCAACGGCATATGGAACCTTCACCAAGTGAGTGTGGGCGATAGGGGGGTCCTTCCCACATGACCCGGAAACCATCGGGGATATGCCCTCCTGGCACACATGTTTGGCAAAATGAGGTCGTGTGCGACCGGCGGTCGCTCAAATGTGGAAATACGTATAGTAGCGCTAAAGAAAATACAATTATACTCCGAAATTGTTTCCGATCGCAAGTACATCACACACAGTCAGTCCCCGCTAAATGTTTCTGTTCGTATGTACATCCCACACAGTCGCTCGTAGGAAAATGTTTCCGTTCACAGGTACATCACACACAATTTTTTCCGTTAAATCGCTTGCGTTATTGAATATATCACACACGGTCCGTACAAGAAACGGTGTGCCAAAGGATGTCCATCGCACACAGTTTTCATGTGGTAAACGTTTGCGCAAGGTGGCCTAACTCAAACTGTTTTCAAGAGAAAGTCATGTGTGATTGTTCATTGATCCAACACGGTTTATTCCTAGAAACTGTGTGTGTTTCCTGAGGTCATCGCCCACGGTATTTTATTAACAACCGTTTGCAATAGCAAAACCCAATTAGCAGGCTAATTATCCGATTAGTCATAATCCATTTATTAATCTAATTGACAGTTCATATTAAGAACACAATATATTGTATTTTCATAATTGAAATACATTAGAGTACAACATCATATAGCTTCAGCACTCAGCTACCCCATTACACAACTACACCAGGACAAAGTTTCACATGCAACATCTATAACCTTTCGAAATTAGCATCATAGATGGTAGATAGACAGATGTATCTCATTTGGAAAGCTGCTGAAGCAGAAGGCGAATATTGAGCCTTCATTGATATTGAAGGTCTTTGTAACTTTAGGCCGGTGCCTGTGGATGATTGACCGTCCATCCTTCGTCCTCTTCAGGAACACTTCAATATTGAACCATGGGTGTTGTATGAATACCTTCCTCGCATCTTGACCATATAGGTGGTTTGAGAGGTAATCATCACTGAACTACATTGGAAATTAGATTAGTGAAAGGCATGCAAACAAGGATGTGCATAAATATCTTCTCTATAATGGAAATGGGGCAAAGGAATAAAAAAGGCAAGGTATAATAGTAGGTACCATCATGTAGTGAACGGATGTCTTCTTCATTGTGCAGAACAAGATCTTGTTGTTTTTTGTTGCTCATTTCTTTATCCTAACAATCTTTTTGAGTTTCTTTACTTGACTGATATTCATGGACAACTCATTTCCCCATATGCAAAAAGGGTCGAACAGTGGGTCAAAACCTCTGACAGCAGGACCTACATGTGCAAGACCAAATTGTTAAACACCTAAATATTAGAATGGTTCCTGCAATTGCACAATAATGTGCTATTAGACAACGGACCATGCACGTGTTAACCTCGATTGTAAACCTCAGTGCTTCCCATTGTTTCCCTACAACACATATAAGGTAGTTAGTCATCAGGTTAAGTAAGGGTTCGCATGCTATCAATAAAATATGTTGATGAAAAATAATCACATTGTCGATTCATCATATTTATTCAAGCCACAGGGAAAACCCATTTATCGAAACCAAGCATGATTAAGAACTAGCAAATATCAGGTAGTTTCTCATTTATTAAGTGTAGCCAAATTCAATTTATTCCTCACATGCACAACAATACAAAATTCTACCCACGACAATTGGACATCGCATTGCAGAATTGAACCAAGCAGTTAACTAAACACCACAACAAATGAACCAAACATTAACTGCGCACCACATTGCACAATATAACATTGAACCAAGCAGTTAACTAAACACCACAACAAATGAGCCAAACATTAACTGAGCACCACATTGCACAATATAACATATTCCTAATAGAAGATCAGACAGTTAACCAAACAGTTAACTACAGCCAATTGTAGAAATTGTATTTGTTTCTCATGTATTTACTACAGCCAAATGCAATTTGATCCTCACATGGTATACAATAACAGAATGCACCCACAATTTTGTAAAGATAAATTCGATTTATTTATCACATGGAAGACAATACAAAATTGTAGCCTGAAGAATTGAACATCACATTTGCAGAATTGAACCAAACAGCTAACTGAAGACGAAAACTAATTAACAAAACAGTTAATAAGTGAGCACCACACTGCACGACATATAGAACATATACACTAGAGCAACAGATTTCATAGTAAAATTAGATAGCACAATTCACTAGAATTTGTGAAGGAAAGGTAGGAGTGGCACATGCAACGGGTAAACCAAGCATGCATAACCGGCATAGCTAGCAAATGGCAAGGTGCTCCTTCAAGATCTGGGGGTCGGCACGAATGGCATCCATCACGACCTCATCCGCGCGTGCGGCCACGATTTGCTTCTGTGCTACAAAATGCTCCTTGAGGTCCTGGCTATACTGCGTGCACCATGGCTTAGGCCAGCGCATATTTGGTGGAGGGGTCGGTTCTTTGGGTGGAAGGTGTGGCGCCGGCGGTCGGGGCATGTGGGATGTGGAAGGAGGAGGAGGATGGGGGTCGGGTGTGGATTACCTGCCTGGATAGGTGAGGCCGAGCAGCGTGAAGGAGGGTCGCCGATGAGGAGGCAGCGGTGCTGCAAGCAACGAGTGAAGGTTTCAACTTGGAAAGGAAGGCGGAAAGAGGGGAAATGTGGATTTTGGTAAGGGGGAGGGGTGGGGAGTTAGATATTTCCGCAGAAGCCAAAAAATGTGGAATCGCTTCAGCCAAAAAACTGGCGCGCAAAGTATCATCAGACTGACGGTGCTCCAAGATATTTTGTGCTGCATCTCACACGGTTGGTGATAATAAAGTGTGTGTGTGTGTGATCTACTTGATTTATCGTCTTGATCATTTGAATTACGTAATGGGGTCACAACTACAAAGGATGGTGTTTGAATTGTTAGAACTTTTATCTACAGTGAACATGCAACTATAGGTGTGTCGTCAAAAAAATTGGAATGATTCAGGGTTCGTTTGTACATTTTTATACATTAACTGGGTTTCCCAAGCATTTTATGTGCATAATTCAAATTTGAACTACATGCGCATGCTCCAATGCATATAATCTTATTGAAAAATCAAATATGTGTCCTTGGTTGCATGCTTAGGTCCCATGCAAGAAAAGGGAATGAATTTCAAACACCCTGCCACCATCACTCGGCCGAAAACATTGAGATGTCTTGTTTTTAAATTCTAGTAAATCCGAAACTCGTATGAAATTCATGAAACTTGGCATGCTATCATGGAGCAGCATCAACATGCCCTGGTATAAATTTTGTCCCATTTGGGGCAGGTTTGAGTATATGCTTCTCACTAAGCAGAGCTTCTCACAAGAAGCATGATGGTTTTCGATAGGGAACGTCCCACCTCTGGGGACGAAACGATATCCGTTGCCTCTTATTGCTTTCAATTTTTTTCTCATGTCAACATAGAACAACAGGAGTGTTGTGCAATTTTTTGTGATTTTTGGGGGTTCGTTTGGACATTTTTATGCATTAACTGAGTTTTCAATGCATTTATGTGCATAATTCAAATTTGAACTACATGCACATGCTCTAGTGCATATACATTGGTTGAAAAAAATCAAATTTGTGTCCTTGTGTGCTTGCTCAGGTCCGATGCAAGAAACGGGAATGAATTTGAAACACCAGGGCACCGTTGATTGCCGGCAAAACATTGAGATGCCTGGTTTTTAAATTCTAGTAAATCCAAAACTCGTCTGAAATTCATGAAACTTGGCATGCTATCATGGAGCGGCATCAACATGTCGTGGTACAAATTTTGTCCCATTTGAGGCAGGTTTGGGTATATGCTTCTCACAAACAGGAGCTTCTCACAACAAGCATGATGGTTTTCGGTAGGGAACGTCCCACCTTTGGGGACGAAATGATATCCGTTGCCTCTTATTGCTTTCAGAACATTTGGAGTGTCAACATAGAACAACAGGAGTGTTGTGCAAATTTTTGTGATTTTTGGGGTTCGTTTGGACAACTTTATGCATTAACTGAGTTTTCAATGCATTTATGTGCATAATTCAAATTTGAACTACATGCACATGCTCTAGTGCATATAAATTGGTTGAAAATTGAATCTTAGTCCTTGTGTGCATGCTTAGGTCCCATGCAAGAAATGGGAATGAATTTGAAACACCAGGGCGTCGTTGATTACCGGCAAAACATTGAGATGCCTGGTTTTTAAATTCTAGTAAAATCATAAACTCGTCTGAAATTTCAAGAAACTTGGCATGCTATCATGGAGCGGCTTCAACATGCCGTGGTACAAATTTTGTCCCATTTGGGGCAGGTTTGGGTATATGCTTCTGAAAAATCGGAGCTTCTCACAACAAGCATGATGGTTTTCAGTAGGGAGTGTCCCACATTTGGGGACGAAACAATATCCATTGCCTCTTATTGCTTTCAAATTTTTTTTCTCATGTCAACATAGAACAACAGGAGTGTTGTGTGAATTTTTGTGATTTTCAGGGTTTGTTTGGACATTATTATGCATTAACTGAGTTTTCAAAGCATTTATGTGCATAATTCAAATTTGAACTACATGCACATGCTCCAATGAATATAAATTGGTTGAAAAATCAAATTGTTTCCTAGTGTGCATGCTTAGGTCCCATGCAAGAAATGGGAATGAATTTCGAACACCAGGGCACCCTTAATTGCCGGCAAAACATTGAGATGCCTGGTTTTTAAATTCTAGTAAATCCAAAACTCGTCTGAAATTCATGATACTTGGCATGCTATCATGGAGCAGCATCAACATGTCGTGGTACAAATTTTGTCCCATTTGGGGCAGGTTTGGGTATATGCTTCTCACAAACCAGAGCTTCTCACAAGAAGCATGATTGTTTTCGGTAGGGAACGTCCCACCTCTGGGACGAAACGATGTCCATTACCTCTTATTGCTTTCAATTTTTTCTCGTGTCAAAATAGAACAACAGGAGTGTTGTGTAAATTGTTGTGATATTTCGGGGCTCGTTTGGACATTTTTATGCATTAATTGAGTTTTCAATGCATTTATGTGCATAATTCAAATTTGAACTACATGCACATGCTCCAGTGCATATAAATTGGTTGAATAAATCAAATATGTGTCCTTAGGTGCATGCTTAGGTCCCATGCAAGAAGTGGGCATGAATATCAAACACCAGCGCACCATTGATTGCCGCCAAAACATTGAGATGCCTGGTTTTTAAATTCTTGTAAATCAAAAATTTTGTTAACCATTCATGTGACGCCACGTGTCTTGGTTTTATTGGCTGTAGGATGTGCCGTGCGGACAACTGCTTGACCTTGACTGAATGGGAGGCGTGCGAGCGCCGTCCGGTGTGTAGGCTAACCGAGAGGCGTGCAAGCTGTCCTCGAGTGCGCGGGCTCACCGGGAAGCATGCAAGTTGTACGTTGCGCAGGCTCACTGGGAAGCGAGCCCTTTGATTTCCATGGACGCCCGCCTTGCTTGCGTCCTCTCCATTAATGGCACCCAAGCCGCAGTTTAATTCACCTTTTAAATATAGAACACTCATCACAAACGTTTTAGTTAGAACACCCGTATGCAAACCGACATCTTCCCCAGGAAGAAAAGAGAAAATGTGCCGAGCAGGATTTCTGCAGCTCTTGATCGCAAACGATTTAGATAGAACACCTGTGTGCAAAGTGAGAGCAGCGCAGGATTTGTGCACCCCTTCAACGGAAACGGTTGTTCTGGATGACCCGGGTGCAACCATGTACTAACAATTTGGTAAGATTTGCATCTGTCATATTGGGTATGTTGCCATTTGTCAAACTGGAAAGATTTACATTTGTTGATCTAGTAACGTTGCCATTTGTCAATACTTGTAACACTGTGATTTGTCAAAATATGCAGCTAGAAATCATTAGCACTATGTAATTTTTAGAACTAAAATTCAGTAATTAAGCATAGATTTCATTCATAGATTAAGCAGTCATTCTTAATTTATACAAATAGTTCAACTCGACAGCTGAACCGACCAAACTTCTCCCCAATTGTTGCCATCCACATACTAAAATAGCTAGTTCAACTATATATACTAGGTAATTTTAAGTACGTTGTACAGTTCGACCACACATCTATAGTCAGATGAACTGAACAAAATAGCCGCTAAATACTACTACTACCACGGAGGAGCTTTGTGCTACTTCCGACACCTTTCCTCTACCAAGCGCGCTCAGTACGAGGCAGAGGAGGAGGAGGAGCCTACCGATGAGCTGGACAAATGCAATACGGTGCCTGCCGCTGCTGCACATTCAGCGACGGTCGCCAGCTCGAACGCCCACTGCTGCTCCAGACGATCCCTCTCCAAGCGGCAGGACTATTGGTAGATCTCCTGATTCCTCGCGCTCTGCGTCGGTGTGTGTTGCGTCCACGGCTGCGGTCAGGCTCTTTGCGTGCTCAACGAGGCACTCCTCCTCCTCCCGCAGGAACTCGATGTAACGCGCAAGGTCGGTGACGCACATGCGGGCCTCCAACTCCGCCCCCTTCTTCGGGCGGCGGCGGCGTAGCGGGTGATGATCCCGGCGGTCGACAATGAGCTGGCGGCCGACAATGGGGCGGAGGACACGACCACCACCTCCTGCCTTCGGGCCATGATGGCAGAGCGGGTGCTGCCACGGTGTCCGGCAATGGGGTGGTGGCCACGATGGCCACCTCCTTTCTTCGGGCCGTGGCGGCGGAGTGGGAGATGGCCCTGGCTTTCGACGGTGGTGTGGCGGCAACGGAGGCCGGCAAGAGCTACCGACGGGCAGCAGCGGCGGAGCGTGTGGTGGGTGTTCTGCTCACACCCAACAGGGACGCCACGCGCACTACACTACGCTGGGGACTGCGCCACCACCGCGGTGTAGCCTCCCAACTAGATTGTCCTCTGATGACGGCGGAGTGGCTAAGCGACAACGACGGACCGGTGCCATTAGTGATTGTGGGAGAAGCAGACGAGATAAGCTACAGGGAGGGGGGGGAAAATGTGACGCAGGACTCGCTGGCCGTGAGGGTTTTTATAGCGGGCCAATAAGCATTGGGATTTTGGGGGATTTCACCGAGTCGGGTGGGAAGCTTGCGCGGGAACCTGCAAGGTTGCGTTGGAACGGGCTCACGGACAATTCATTGGCACCACCGTTTGGCCAAAAGAACACCCCTGCGTGTTGCGCAAGCTTGCGATGTAAGCCGTCTGCGGCAGCGGGGTGACAAGACGTGCGAGAGGAGGACGAGAGGACATGTACACATACAGTTAATAACAAAAAAACCGTTTGCGATTTAATTACCTACTATACCCACATCCTGGTTTATAAGTAGGATTTCTTTCCCTAATAATAAAGCACAGATGACTTTGTGGGTTCAGCGTCACAATACGCTTCTTTTCAAGAATTTACGCTTTAGATTAAATAGAAAACATATACAGGAGGTCATACTAAATGGTTACTCCCTAATTTTTGTCGGTCTTCGTCCATAAATTCCCCGCATGGGCCACACATAGCTTATTTTGTTCATCCCCGCATGAGCCAAGGTGGGCCTAGTCGGATATTTTGGCAAAAATATAAATTTACTTGCATCAAGAATTGAACTCGTGATCTCTCAGACCATACCATACACACCTACCAACTAAGCAATACCAGCTCATATGTAGTTAAGACGTTTACTTTTCTTATTCAATAGTACCACATGGCCCCCTTACAACTGAAAGCACCAACATATATACGTCTTAGAGTTACACTTTATCAACCAACTCAATAAGTCGGCTAAGGAAGGAAGGAAAATGAGTCCAGTGAAGGAAAGATATATACATCCATACTATGTGGGCTAATTAAAAGGAAACAAAGGAAGAATGAAGGAAGAAAATTAGTGGGCAATGAGTCCTGGGAAGGAAAGAAATATGGTGGGCCTACTAAAATAGGAAGGAAGGAATATCAATACTACGTGGGTGTTAATCTTTATCTTTATCTAATATTAAAGGACGGATTGTTTCTCCACTTTTTTGCTCCATGAGATGTTTTTAGTACATTTTACCTTTTTTCCGTCCGTCACCGTTTTACATTAAAAATGATAAAAATTGCCCTACAGCGGACTTGAACCATGTCCGTTTAGTTTTAGCCACACAACACCAAAAAAGGTAGGAAGCTTTTTATTTATATGCTTTCCTACCGCGCGCCCTATTGGGCCAGCCCATTAGCGGGAAGCCCCTGTTTTCTTATTTCATTTTGGTTATTTTTTCCTTATTTAAAATAATTTGGGATTTCAGAAAATTCCCAAATTTTCAAAAGGAAATGTGAATTTTGAAAAAAGATTCAGAAAACCATGCGCCCTGTTGGGCTGGCCCATGAGCGGGGAGGGACGACACCAGTTTTTTTTCCTTTTTGTTTTTTTTATTCTTGAAAATAATTTGGATTTCAGAAAAGTTTCAAATTTTAAAAGAAAATGTGAACTTTTAAAAATGTTTCAAATGTAGTAAAATATTCATGAATTTGAACAAAGACTTCACGAATTCAAAACATGTTCATGAATTTTTTAAACAATGTTCACAAAAATAGAAAATAATCATGAATTATGAAAATAAAAGTTCATCAATTCAAAAAATATTCGCTGATTGAAAATCTTCATAGATAGTAATTATTATATATCAATATTATATACTAATTATTATATATCAATATTAAAGGAAGGAATGATTCTTCCCTCAAATTGTAGTTTCATCCATCATCTATCTCCCGATGGACCACGCAACATTTGTGTTTCTCCCACACGTGGGCCGAGTTAGGCTGCTCCCCACTTTTTCTTTCTTTGATTCAGTTGTGGATCAACGAAAATATTATGTTTTTTGTTTCGCCCCTACATGGGCTGAGATGGCCCTATTCCAAAACATATTTTTCTTTATTTTCAATTGATCGTGGCACGGAGGTGAGAATGGAACCACGAAGCCGCAAACTGAACTGTAATAATTTTGCAAAGATGGTATGATTGAAAGCAACATTCTTTTCTATTTTGAGAAAAATGCTGTGGATTATAAATTAAATAATGCTTTATATTTTAGCCTAGGCTAGGGAACATAATTAAATTTTCTCCCTTGCAACACACGGGCATTTTTGCTAGTAACTAATAAAATACGAATGCATGTCGCCATAGATTATATCGTTGGAGTCGTATTTGAAAATAGTTTCCAGCTATACATTTTTTGTAATATACATTAACACTTTTTTGGTCAAATTTAAGGTTATACACCAGCAAGCATTTGCCCGCAACACACACGGCTTATTCCATCACAAACAGCTCTGATGGATCAACCGTTTGCCAAATATCGCACACGCAACTCTAATCTGATTTGTGCTTGATGCCTCCGACATCGCTCGCATAGTTCGTCTTATTTGCCATGTATCACTGTGCCGTCCTCTGCTAGCGTCCCTCGGCAAGCTCTGCTCGCCATTAGGCGCCGCGGCGCGCTCTGTCGCGTCCATTGCCGCGCTCTGCTCGTGTCCCTCGGCGCGCTCGGCTTGTGGACAGATTTTCCTTAAGGCGACCGCGGAGCGCTCTGCTCGCGTCCCTCCACGCACGCTCTGCCAGCGGTTGGGCATGCGCACGTTCACGTTGGGGCCCATATGCATGCGGTTGTGCCGGCGCGTTGCCATGTGATGTAGTTACGTGCGGCACGATGGAGTTACGCACTGCAAATTAGAACTGCCATCAGGGCCTGCCGATATTCCTGGCCATCTGGCTTCCCCTTTAATTCCCGCGGCCATTATAACCTTAGTCTCTTCATCCTTTCAATCGCGCCCCACAACACAACAAGCACACTCACGACGACACATAGAGAGGGGATGTTTCGCAGCGCTCCAATGGAGTTCGGCGAGCATAGAGTGGAGACCCATGTGAGGGAGACGGATCTCTCGGTGGTGTACACCATCGACCCGGCCGTGGTGGACAACTACATCAACAGCGTTGAGCAGTTGCTTGCTGGAGACAAGTACAAGGTGGTCGGCATCGACCTCAAGTACACCATTGGTCGTCCTGGCATATATTAGAAGGTTGTCGTCGCCCAGTTGTGCGTGTGCCATCATGTCCTCATCTACCACTACTGCATGGCCATAGAGCCTTGCGACCATTTCAACAGGTTGGTCAACAGCATCGACTACAAGTTCACCACGGTGGATACCAAAGACGATGTAAAAGCTCTCAGTGTTACGGGCTTGTCCTGCAAGAACCTTGTCAAAATTCGTGACCACTACAGGGTTTGGGGCAGCATGAAGCAGGACTCCCTGGTCGAACTCGCCTCGGCCATCATCGACCCCTACTATGAAAAGATGAAGCAGGATGCTCGGAGAACAAGTCCCGTATCCTAGCACAAGGCCTGGATGCGGCAGCTGGATGAACCTCACCTCAGGTTCGCGGCCAAGAGCATGTACACATGCTACGAGATGCACAAGCGGATCGGTTACATGAGGAAGTGCCTCGTTACCCAAATCAACGAGCCCGGATCGAGCCACAAGAAGAGCAAGCGTCACAAGAAGTAGATGATGATCAGATGATAGTTTGTGCTAGTTAATCATGCATGTAATATATAGTTTACTTTATTGGTGTGTGTGGAAATGCCATGTGTGTAGTAGCCACCTATGTAATTATGCATGTAATAGTTTACTTTGATGTGTGCAAATGCCATGGTTGTAGTAGCCACCTATGTAAGTGGATGTTCAATTTGGTTATGCAAGCATGTCCTTATAAGTGTGTGTGTGTGTGTGTGTCTATGTGTGTGCGCGTGTGTGTGTATGTTGTTGTTATGTATGCAATACAATCGCACAACACACATGTATTCTTAGTAGCAACTATCTGTGTTATTATCGGTCTTCACACACATTTCTGATTACAGAACTATTGTCACGTATCACACACATCTTGTTAAGTCGAACCGTTTCTGTTCTCATGTCTCAACGCAAACAGTTCATCCGAGTGAAACGCATGCCATATATCGCACACACCTTTGATCTGGCTGACTATTTCTTTTGTGTTTCCTAATCACAAACACTTCATCCGAGTGAACCGTATGCTGTGTATCGCACACGCCTTCATCTGGCTGCCCGTTTCTTTTGTTCCTCCTCATCGCGAATAGTTCATTGAACTGAACCGTTTGCCCTTCATCGCACACGCAACTAAAACCTGAACCGTGTTTGATGCATCCGTCATCGCAAACATTTTACACATTTCTAACGGTATTCATAAAGTACCATTTACGATTATTGCATTGCACACAATTTCTCGAAGGGTCTCTGGTCATAGTGTCGTGTTAGCAGTATACTGCAGTAGTGCTCACCATGCTTCTTTGCATCATGTGATCTTCCAATTCTTGTGAGCCAAACACCAAGATTGGTAGAAATCCTGTGTTTTTAAATTCTTGTTTTGCACGTGCATTCCTATCCTATTCCTGTCTATTTCCTATCCCTGCATTGTTAGAATCCTCAAATTCAAACAAGCCCTTACACAATTACATCTGTTACAGATATGTGCCAAAGAAAACCTTGTGTGGTTCGTCCTACTCCTACTGCGTTGTGTTCCACCCCAGCTCAGCTGCTCCAATGACGGAAGGGTTCACCACAGCAGGGATCCACCGTCCAGACTGTCTTTCGCCGCCTCAGATCTTCTTCCCTGTCACCGGCAGCCACGACAACTTCATTACCATCATCAACTGAGTAGATGATCTTGAGGACTACACGGGTCCACAAGCGAGTTCGCACTCTCCTGTGTCTGCTTACGTTATGCATCACTTGATATGATGACATGCTACTTTATTATCGTGTTCACCTATTAGACTCCGAGTCAGGTCCAAACTAATGCTGAAACTTGAGTTTTTAAATGGTTGTGGGGTACATATTGGGGCAGCAATCAGTACTATTTGTCTACTATCTAGTTAATCCCGGGTGTGTACTATGAGTTTCATGTTGGGTGCAAACAAACATTAAAGGAGTCATTATCTGTATTTTTAACTAAAGCTATTATGTGCCTGCTATCATTGGTTTTGGGTCTATCCACAGTTTGCTGCCCTCACTCTGGATTTGTGCATGCACTCCTTACATAATCTCACTATGTTTTATTCCTATGCATATCAGTTATTGTACACAATGGAACTGAACATGTAGAGCAAAAGAGACGAGCCTTGCATGGCAATAAAATTTCATGTAGATCGCACCATGGTGGGCGCAAAGGCAGCCCCCCTCCACCCATTTTGGATTGTAATCAAGAGGAAAATAATTGTTCTGAGGGGGATTCAGAAGGAGAAGACCACTCCTATTTACCCCCTAAGGTCTTCGCTCTAACTTGGAATGATGATGTAGCTAATATCATGTATATGGTGCCTTGCATTGCTTACTTTATACATCAAATATGTCATCTGCTTAGTTTAGACATGCTTTGTGTGAATGCCATCTGTTTAGTTTTTTTATCGTATATGTGAATCATGCAATGCCATCTAGTTTAGCCAGGCATCATATAGTTAAATTTTGCAATACCACCCTGGTTATCCAGTCATCTTATATGTGAATTATATCATGCCATCATTTTTTTTATTCCGTGTTAAATTTGTCAACAATTTTAGTTCATTCAATTACTCTTCCTGTGCATTAGCCATTCGGCACAGTCATGGAAAATCTGGAGTGGAAAAAAGGTCTTTAGAGCAGACAAAGCTATCTGATGAAGTGCATGTCTTGTTGGTTACGGATAGCTCCTTAGAGGAGGATTCAGAGAAAGATGACCAGTTCTATTCCCCCCCCCCCGGAGGTGCATGCTCTAACTTGGCAGGGTTATGTAGCTCATATCATGCATATGGTATCTTGCATTGCCATGTCATTTGGTTAGTTTAGACATGCTTTGTGTGAGTGCCACCTGTTTAGTGTCTAATTACCATAAATGTGAATTATGCAATGTTATCTTGTTGCAAGACATTATATATGTGAATTATGCAATGCTATCTTCTTACAAGGCATTATATATGTGAATTATGCAATGCCATGCTGCTTAGCCAAGTGTCATATATGTTAATTATATCATGTCATCCTTTTTTGTATTTCTCATTGCATTTGTCGACAATGTTTGTATATTCAACTGCTCTTCGTGTGCATCAGCCATTTGAATTGGTGACGTAGAAATCTAGAGTGAAAACAAGGTCTTCAGAGCAGACAATGCTACCTGCTGAAGCAGATATCTTGCTGGTTACAGATAGCTCTTCATAGGAGGATTCAGAGGCAGATGACCAGTGCTATTATCCCCCTGAGGTGTATGCTCAAACTTGGCAAGGTTATATTACTCATATCATGCATATGTTGTATTGCCATGCTTAGTTTTTACATCATATACACAATATTGAATGCCATCTCCTTAGTTGACATATCATATATGCGATTGCCCTCTACTCACTTGCTTAGTATATAAATCATATATTTGAATTATATCATGCCATGATGTTTACATAGACAGCATGTATATGAATTATGGCATGCCAACCCATTTTCTAAAGACATAATATTGTTATATCATCTCATCATGTTTACATAGTCATCATATTTTGAATTATGTCATTCCATCCATGAATTATATCATGCCATCATGTGTCCATCGACGGCATGTTTGTGATTTATGGCATGCCAACCACTTTAATAGACACATCGTATGTCATCTTGTTTACATACTCATCATATTTTGAAGTATGCCATTCTATCATGTTTAGTTAGCCATCATACATGTGAAATTGTGTCATGCTATCCTGTTTAATTAGCCATCATATATGTGAAATTATGACCTGGTATTCTGTTTGGTTAGACAACATAAATGTGAATTATTTCATGCCCTGTTTTCTTCCCTACTATCCATTGCACCTGTCTATCTTACAGTGTGTGTGCATTCAATTATTTTTCTTGTTTATCAGCCATTTCAATTCGAGGGGGTGATGGCAGTATCTATGGGAGTAAAAACACGGTCTTCAGAAAAGATCATGCTACCTGTCGATGCAGATAGAACCACGGTTGTACTTGACCAAGAACCAGCCCCACCACACATAACCTAGACTCACGCAGGTTGTACCCCTACCCAGTTGGATAGAGAACCAGCTACACCCCTTCTAACCCCAACCCCAACAGATAGTAACCCAGTTATAGTTGACACAGCACCGTCTCCACCACAGAGCACCCAAACATGAGCAGTTAGTAAGGCAATTGCAGTGCCCAAAGCATGAGGACCATCACTCCGAACCCCAAGTCAACGCTTAAAGCAGAAGAAGAATTATTCTCAGGTCAGGTTCCGTAGCTATGGTTCATACTACTTTGCTCTTGCATCACTATATTTACTCATACCAACTAATTTCAAATTTGAAGGACGCAATTGAAACTCCAATGGCGCAATAGGTATGTTTTAAACATGTTTCTTTAACGTGTTTGCTATTGTAACTTACTCTATGTTGATTTCAGTTTCAATTGAAAAACAGTTATTTTCTCATGCCATGCACATTACAAGTTTTGTTATTGTTGTGTAGTTTCCCACACTTATATTCTGTCTATGCTGCTTTGTCTTAAATAGATATGATTCGAACTGTCTCTATCTTGATTTGGTAACATAAACTAGAATGATATAGACCGTACAGTGACCATACTACATAGATATATGTTTGTTTCATGTTGTTATCATGTCCACCTTACTACTGAACTGGTTTACCAAAATGAGTTTCATAGACAACATGGTAAACATGTGATGTGTTTGTTTGTTTCTCTTTTAGAACGAGGATAAAATATTGGAGAAGAGAACCCCGTTATGCAATGGTAAAGGAAGTAATGCTGATAAGGTTCAAGATAGTGAGACATCCCTATTGGTCTCCAAGAAAGCTGATAAAAACTATATTTAAGACACTAAGACAACCCCAAAGTCCTGTCTTGATGTAGTGTTCGAGTTACTGGCTACTACTGCTGGCACCAGCACTTCGAACTCGCTGCCTGAATCAGTTCGGCTTCTTGAGTCTAAACTTCAAGTTGAAAGACATCGATATGATGTTATGCGATAGGAAGCCAGAGGTCTGAGGAAGTCCCTACAGAATTTAGATGCATACTTTCTAGTGCAACAGCAAGTGCTGAAGGATTTAAGCGCCAAACAAGAGAAAGTTAATAAGCTTGCTAAGCATCTTGCCAGCATTATGGGTACCCAGGATATTATTTCTTGAGCTCTTCTGAAGTGGTTTCAGTTCTGGACTTGTTTTGCTATGGCGTTTATTTGCACTGGTCGCCAACTTTGACAACCAGTGTATATGATATGTTGCTTTGTTCCCTATATTTGCACTGGTTGCGAACTTTGATGCCCAGTGGATGTAATATGTGTAATAGCCATGATAGCCTAGTGTAAGTTGATAGCTTATTTATTTCCTTGTTGTCTTGTTTTTTGTTTGCTTGTAGTCAGCGGAGTTCTTTTTCCACGGTTTGCTAGTGGCCGCAATAACCTAATTTTTAAAACTAGGCCACAATAACCATGGGCTACATATTTACTATAGTTACCATGGGCCTCATACGGGCCATAGAAACAATGGGCCTTCTAAGGGCTGTAGAAACAATGGGCCTTCTACGGGTCGTATCACCAATGGGCCTTCTACGGGCCGTATGATCGATCGGCCAAACATTGGCCAATAACAGACCGCATTATGGGTCGTAAACGGGCTAGATTTGGAATCGTCTATTCATGGGCCAACAATAACGGGCCGTCGTTTATCGGCTGTATTTGATGACGCTAGGAAAACGGCCCAACAGATTAACGGGCCGCAAATAGGATGATTGTAACCACCGGCTGCATTTGGCCCACAAGCAGAAAAGGCCAGTAACGGGCCGTAAGTAACCGAATCTTGGAAATGAGCCCAAGAATAAATGAGCCCTGAGAAGGCCAAAAGATAACACGGGTTGGAAACGGCCCAATGGAATAATGGGCCGTTAATGGGTATAAAGCGGTACATTGTTCATTGCGAGCCAGATTCACCATGGGCCGTTAATGGCCCAAGAGTTAGAAATGGCCTCATATGGGTCGAAAGACATCACGGGCCATACATGGACCGGAAGTTACAACGGGCTGGAATCATATTGGACGGCCCAGATGAAGCTACTAGGCTTAATTCCGATAGGCCATAACGGGCCATGAGTTAGCGGGCCGTAAATGGGCTATATATGAATAGGCTGTTAATAGGCTTTCCGTGGGCCGGCCCGTTACCTTTTGACCAGGTCAAACGGGCCAACCTTTTGACCGGAATGGGCCTCTGTTGGGCCGTGCCACATGTCGACGTATCATAGGTGCCTCCTGTCCAATGAATGGATGACATCTGTCCCAATGGTGAGCCAACATGTGTTTCCTCTGGCCAATGAGAATTTTACACCTGGAAAATCCTCATTGGTCCGGGCTGTTAGCAGGTTATCGGATCCAAAACCGGACCCGATAGCTTAACGGCGACCTGTTACGGTGGATGCCATGTGTCGGTCAACCTTGACGAAAGCACTTCCATGACACGCCATTTATCATCATGGAAGTGGACACTTCCGTGATGATAACTTTGGTAATGTCATGGAACACTTGTACGATAGCACAGGTATGACTACACTAGCTACAAGAAATATGTCAACTTGTGACCAGCACTATTGGTCACTGAATGGTCACTATTTTCAATTTGTGACTTTTTTGTGACCAAAAATATAAGGTCAAAAGCTGGCGGTCATAAACTGACTATAGCGACCTTTCTTCTGGAATGGTCGTAGACGTTTATGACCAAAATATGTCTACTGTGGCGTTTGGGTCACTAGCAACCTCCCCAGGACACGTAGGCATCCAGCGTGGCAATCTGATGTGGCACAAGATTCAGCCCGGTCCAATTCGATTTTCTACATGGGCCTAGCCCAACAATTCTAGATTTTCTCCAAGTCAATTCTTGTGGGCTACATGGGCCAAGCCCAATATTTCAGCATCTTTATTTTTGGGCCTTGACCTTCTTACACTCATTTATTTTCTATTTTCAATCATTATATTTTAGCGTTGGTCCCACTAGTCATAATGCCATACATTGGTCCCACATGTCAGAAATTTCAAAAATGCTCAGATTTTATTCACAAGTGGTTCCCACTGGTCAAGTTTCCATTTCACATCTTTTCAACATACATAATCACTATTTCAAACATACACTAGTCTTTTACAATCTATTAAAATATTACAAAGGTGCATCTTAAATTGTTCTCACTCATCAGATTGTTCATCAAGTAACACTAAGACTACTACAATCTGTAGATAGTCTATTACAACCCCAATATGCCTACTGTTACAATATTACAATATTTACAGTCTATTACAGTCAAACATAGAGGCAACTCTTTGCTGAGTAGGGATATACGGCTTCGAACTTCAAATTTCATAGACCTGGAGCTCATGTAAAAGAGTGAACACACAGACTACCAGCATTAGATTATTAGATTATTCCTGGACTATCAAAAAAATATTGAAAGAGATATCATAGAAATGTAGATTTACGGGCCAAATATATGATAAAGCAATAGATTCAACCAAGTTTAAAGACCTAGATGTTTGTGATGCATCTTCACATAACCACAAGAACACTAGATATAGTATAATATGATTCTACTAGACATCATCGACACTTGAACCATAACATGCATGTCCAGCACCGAAACAAAAAATGGGACCACAACATGCATGTCCGGCAAGGAAACAAAAAATGGGACAAGTACTAATGCTGGATAACATGTACAGGAAGGCCATCCAATGGTTTCAGCCACATCCTAATAAACCAGCGACACTCTAATACTACTAATTACGAGAAGCGAATAAAATAGCCGAATGAGGCAACAACACTTCATCATCGACACAACAGTCAGCAAGGACTCAACCACGGTGCAAAAAGCATCAAAATCCTAACTAACCCATGAAACAGAGCATGGTTGTAGCATAGCAAAGGTAGGAGCTCACAATGGTGGTTTGTGTAGCCAATGTCGAACAGCCTCCGTTCGTCGCTTGCGAGCACCATGCACCTTGGTGCCTTGCATACGGCCTCATTCGAGTCTACGAGGGAAAGAACGAGGTGAAGGTTAGTCGCATCAAGGATGCTGCTGTTCTGGGTCAAGCTAAGTCAACGGCATAAGAGATTTTAGTCAACAAATATGGATTCAGCAAATGCATAGTGAGTTCACTTGTTAATTGGCTAGTTGAATTCTACTAATAACCTACAAAACAACTAAAACGGTGCTGCTATATATAGACACGCAGCGTAGATGAGAAAAATGGAAGACATGAATTTTATGCTATCTTGAAAGTAAAAAAGAACTATATTTATCACAACTTTGAAAAGTAACTAAATAGTGCAATGGTATAATATTTGATATGGCAACCAGGAAGTGGTACAATACAAATGCTGATTAACCAAATTACAAAAGAGTTCCCACACATTTGGTGCTCACAGGTAGAACTTAAGAATCATTGGTGAATTACTAGTGCAATACAGAGATGCTGAAAACATACCCAAACCCGTTCAAGATTTCCGCACATTTTATTTTTGCAATGTTTTCTATGTAAAGAAGTTCTTTTCTGCAATGTTCCAGCAAACCAAATGAAAGATGCCAGTCTCACACTATGCACAATATGAACCCGCGTGAAATGCAAATGAACAGATGACCCAGTACCTGCTAGCATTTGTACAAGGCCGAGATAATGTGATCATGCATTGGACAAGAGAAACTATTGACAGCGACCTCATAGCACAAAATTAAGCAGACCAACAATGTGTAAGGCAAGACCATGGCAGGGATCTAGTTCTCCCCCAGCAGAGTCCCTTTGGAGCCGATCAGCTCCCCACGCAAGCAGCTTCGGATGCAATCCAAGTCCCCGCTGTGAGCCGCCAAATGCACGGGGTGAGGGGGCGCCATGACCCTGACAATCAACCAGAGGTTGCTTCTCACCACAAGTACCAGCACGTATCACTTGTTGGAGTTAGTTCTTTTCAATAAATAAATTCTTTTAGTTGAACAAGACATGCTCATCCATGGTGCAGTCCAAGAATACATGTATAAATCATTGCCTGAACCATACATGTATGCATCTCTCTCTTTCTCTCTGAAATTGAATTGCCCTCTTACTTTTTTCCTATGTTCCATACATGTACACACATGTTAAGTGAAACCCAAGGCACTCCAAGCTACAGGGAACCAAAATCAAGATGACAGAATAAGTTGAAACTTGTAAAGTTGAATATTCCCCAATACTCAGCATCCCACAAATGCAACCAAGCCTCGATGTACAGTTCAGGTTCAGACATGATTATATATATAATGAACAAAGTAAACTCTATAGGTCTTCAACATCAACATGCAGGCATCGAGGAGCAGAAGCTTGTGTTGAAAACAAATTCATTATATGACTTGGCATCAAACTAGACTAGAGAGAGAGAGTGTCCGATGATAACATCAGAGACAAAATCATGGTTGTTGTCACTGGTAAACTGATTATAGCCGACCTCACTCACTCACTGCTAGTGCTAGGTGATAGCAGTGAGTATCTGCTTATACCAGAGAGAAAACCATCGTTGTTGTCACTAGTTACAGCCGAACTAACTCACTTGTTCACTCACTCCTAGTGCTACTACTAGTAGTACGTTCTGACCGACGGTGATATTATTATATGCAGCGTATTTTTATTTTTATTTTTGTGAATAATATGCAGCGTGTTTGAGTAACAACAGCTAACTAGAAGCAGCAGCAGCATGGATCAATCAAATTCCACTAAAACTGAGGAAGAGAGGTTGTGCACCCGCTGCATCGTACCTCGGGTGGGTAGGGGGCGTGGTCGAGGCAGCCGTGGGGTGTGATCTCGGTTTGGCTCCCCCGTTGCTCGCTCACCTCGAAGAACGACACTGGAAGCAGAGGCGGAAACAATGACATGACATTGTTGTACTCTGGTAAGTTGGAGGTGTTGGAAGCTGAAGCATGCTTTGGTTGGTGTACGTACCTGGAGAGGTGGCGGTGTCGAGGGAGTAGTTTGCGAGGGGGATGACGAAGGACTTGTTCCTCCCCGTTCAGTACCTCGTCATGCTCGCCATCTTGGACGTGCTCTGCACAAAAAACCATTGCCGATCAATCAATCTGTAGATGAACCAACGCCAATGCGTGAGTGTGTGCCTACCTGCATGAGGAGGTAGCTCCTGCCGTCCCAGGCGTTCTTGAGGACCTTGAACCCCTGCCCATAGTATATGTGGAACAGCCGCGCGTCCTCCGCCCTCGACACCGGCTCGGCCACCACCGCCGGCGGCTTGCTCGCCGCCTCCGCACCGGTGGCGGCCAAGTGCGGTGCTGCAGCTTGGGCAGGTCCTCCTCGAGGAGCTTGGCCTTGGCGCGGCGGATCTCGGCGTTGAGCGTGACGACCGTGGCCCGGTTCTTCCCCTACTTCGCCGCCTCTGCTTTCTGCAACCAAACCGATCAGATTCAGACCAATGCAGTGGGGGTAGGGGCGGAGAGTAGGGTACCTCGACGCACTGGGAGATCTCTGCGGGCGAGCGCGTGGACGGTGGGGCGTCGCGAGGAGAAGACGGCGGAGAGGAAGGGGAAGGGATCGAGAGGAGTGGGGACGGAGTGGCGATGCGGTGATGAAGGGCGCGGGTGAGGATGGCAGCGAGCTCCGCTCGATGGAGTTGGCGGTGGTGATCTGGCCTCGCCGTCGCCGAAAGTGGTGGATCCCAGCGAAGTTAGGGGTGGCTGCCGAAACCCTAGCTAGGCACGGGGGGGGGGGGGGGGGGGGGGGGGGGGGGGGGGGGGGGGGGGGGGGGGGGGAGGGCGGGAGCGACGATTCTGGCCGGAGGCGAGGGAGGAGTGGAGTGCAGACCGGTGGCGAGGGGAGAGGTGGGTGGTGGAGGCGAGGGGAGAGGTGGGCGGGGGAAGGAAGGGGAGAGGTGGGCGGCGGAAGGAAGGGGTGGCGGTGGAGGGATTTGGATCGGGGTGAGGAGTGGGGGCGGGCAGGCATCTGGATCGGCTAGGGTTGAGAGAGAGAGGCTGCACTGGGTTGGATCGACGGATGGATTGATGTATGGATGGACGGATGGACGGATGTTTGCCACGTCATCGATCCATGTCACAACGGATTCCACCAATCAGAATCCGGCTCATGTTTCTAGTTTTTATCCTCATATTTAGGGCAAACATTCAACATATTAACCACTTATAGTTTGTTAAAATGAAATAATATTGTGCACATGTGTGTATGTTGTGATGACAAACAATGTTGATCTAGGGAGTTTTCATTTTCATTGCACAAAAGAGTTGTTTTCTATTTTTCGAGTGCCCGAAATGGTTTTTTTGTGAAGGACCTACCATACATCTATTGCAAAATTGTACCAAATCATTTTCCTAAAATATTAGGCAATGTTTAATGCACAATTGACCAAATGGTTGGGTGTCAAAAGTTTTGATCCACCTCTCGTGAAAAAGACAAATTTCCGTCGATTCAGCTGGAAGCGGGTCAAATTTGAACTGCATGTGCCTCATAGTTTGCTATTTATTTTTTCCAAAAATCATTTCTAGGTACATAAGTATCTATTTAATCAGAGAAACACCAAAAAAAATTCCAAGATTCAACCACTAGCTAGGAACGGTCATTCCCGCCGTTTTGACCACATTTTGAAATGGGCATAAAAAATTCAAAAAAAAATCAAAAAAATGGGAAACCTTCGCATTGTGTCATTATATGTGGCCAAGTTCCTGGGAAAAATAACAAACTTGTAATATGGCAATTTTTTAAAAAAAGTGTTCTCACAAACGAGCTATCACGTGTGGAGATCAATGGCTTTCAAGCCAAATGATCAATCATATGGCCACATCCATGCCATAGTTTGTTCAAATTATCTCATATTGTGCACAAGGGTGCATATTGGAATGGAAAACAATGTTGCCTAAGGAAGTTTTCATTTTCTTTGGAGGAAAAAACCATTTTCCATTTTTTGAGTGCCCAAAAGGAGGTTTTTTGTGAAGGACCTCCAAAATAATTGTTGCAAAATTGGACCAAATCATTTTTCTAAAATACTAGGACATATTTAATGCACAATTGACCAAATGGTTGGGTGTCAAAAGTTTTGATCCACCTCTCGTGAAAAAGACAAATTTCCATCGATTCAGCTGGAAGCGGGTCAAATTTGAACTGCATGCGCCTCATAGTTTGCTATTTATTTTTTCCAAAAAATCATTTCTATGTACATAAGTATCTATTTAATCAGAGAAACACCAAAAAAATCCCAAGATTCAACCACTAGCTAGGAACGGTCATTCCCGCTGTTTTGACCACATTTTGAAACGGGCATAAAAAATTCAAAAATAATTAAAAAAATTGGAAAACCTTGGCATTGTGTCATTATATGTGGCCAAGTTCCCAGGAAAAATAATAAACTTGTAATACGACAATTCTTTTAAAAAAGTGTTCTAAAAAATGAGCTATCATGCATGAAGATACATGGCCATCAAGCCAAATGATCAATCTTATGGCCACATTCATGGCATAGTTTGTTTAAATGACCTCATATCGTGCACAAGGGTGCATCTTGGAATGACAAACAATGTTGCCTAAGGAAGTTTTCATTTTCTTTGCACAAAAAATTCATTTTCCATTTTTCCGAGTGCCCAAAATGAGTTTTCTTTATGAAGGACCTACCATATATTTGTTGCAAAATTGGACCTAATCAATTTTATAAAATACTAGGCCATATATAATGCACAATTGACAAAATGGTTGGGTGACAAAAGTTTTGATCCACCTCTGGTGAAAAAGACAAATTCCCGCCGATTCAGTTGGAAGCGGGTCAAATTTGAACTGCAGCTGCCTCATAGTTTGCTATTTATTTTTCCAAAAATCATTTCTAGTTACATAAGTACCTATTTAATCATAAATACATGGTTTGGTGGCGATACGTCGAGGTTTGGGCAGTGGCCGAGGCCCCCAACTATAGCGCGCGTAAACTCGCATGCCCGCCGCGTGGTCACCTTGTGACCGTGGCGTTGCCATGTCTTCTGGGCGGCCTAGGCATGTCTAGCGGGTTGGGCACTCCCCAGGTAGGTGCTAGGAAGAAAATTACAACATAAGATTGTCACGAGGAGACCGATCGATGCTCAAACATGAATTAGCAGCCAAGTGTTTGATTAGCGGTACGGGAAATGCACATGGCTAATGGGCGTGAGTTTTGGCTGAGGATGATCAGTTACTAAGAAGACCGTCTTCACAAATTTTCAGCTCAAAAGGAGGAGCCTAGGTGGTACTTGCTTTGCAAACTACCACACTGGACATAAATACGAATGTTGAAGCTCGGCTCAAAATAATGAATGGATTGAGCTGGCATTTGGTGGAGGATGGTTATTTGGGCATAGGAAAGCACTGTAGAAAATGGATACTATTTGGACATGCCAAAGTCGTACTTCCTTCACAATGCTCTTCTATGGACAAAAACTTGGGAAAACTAGTGAGACAGATTGGATGAATGAAATGGGCTAAAAATTGGTGTACGTAAGTTACATAGGTATGGTCATGCGCTGGTAAATTTTCAGATCATTTGGGTAAGCCTAGCTAGTACTTACTTCACAAAGCTTTTCTCGAGGTAGAAACTTTGGAAATTTCCTGAGAAAGATTTACTACGAAAAATGAGCTGAATATTATCATGTGGCAATGATTTTGGTATGGAAGAGTGCCCGAAAAGTTTGAGGGTAATAGGAGGGGTCTATATAACACTTGCTTTGCAACGTGCCAATTTGGCCATAAAATATAAATTGAACCTGGGCTCACATAGATGATTTGACTGAGCTGCAATTTGGAGGAGGGTGAAAATTTGGGCATATGAAGAAACTATATAAATTTCATGTCATTTCGAGATATAAAAAAGGTACTTCCTTCACAATGCTTCTAGGTGGACAAAAACTTTGGAAATTTTCCGAGGAAGATTTGCTAGGCAAATGGAGCTGAATTTTGTCATGCGGTAATGATTTGGATAGGAAAGAGTGCCCAAAAATTCCGAGGGCAATCAAGAATATATAAATAGCACTTCCTTCATAAAGTGTTGTTGTGAACAGAATAGGAAAATGAATATTGTTGAATTAGTTTTGAACTAGGCAAGGAAGGATTTTTACATATTTGATGAAGATATGACCCAAAGAATTTATGACATTTTTGGGGAATTTTGGGAATGACAGAAATATAGGTTGCTTCACAACCTCGGACTGCCACATGGACATGATACATAGGTAAAACTGATGACGTGGCGCCTAGTCATATCAACCCACCACAATTTACAAGGTTATGACCATCTATATTGGTCATGATCAGCTAGAAATAAGGCAGCAGACCAGTGTTATCTGCTTTATGACCATTTCGTGTAAGGAAATTACAACCTTTCTGACCAAAATGGTCGTTATAGTTAAGGGTTTGGAGCCCCCCGAACAGCTTTTGAGCAATTGGTCTGAAATGGTCATAGATCTATGACCAATTCTTTCAGGGTCACTGACAGAAGGTCACTAATTGACATATTTCTTGTAGTGCTATCTAGATTCTATCATAAAATCTTCATGGATGTACATGCATGACAGAAAACGTGATAAACACGTATCATCATGGAAGTGTATTTTTTGTAGTGATACTTTGAAAGAGATTGTCCGTTTTGTACACGAAGTGCATCCATTTTTTTACCGTAACCCTCTCAACTTTTTCGCACATGCTATGTGAGTGAGATGTTGATACCATGCCAACTTTCAACCTTTTCAGAGTTCATTTGTAGTGCTTTTCAATTTCAGGGTCATAAAGCTCAAAAAAATCAGTAAATGCATGAAAAATAACAAATGAAGTCAGAAATGGTTGAATATTGATGATGTGGCTTTGAATGGTGCATTTTGAACACACAAAAAGTCTAGAGTTCAAATAAGTTCAAAAATGAAATCCCTTCGTAATAGATGAGTTTTCATCTGAAACCCTGATACTTCGAAAGAGATTGCTCATTTTGTACACGAAGTGCATCTAGCTTTTGTCGTAACCCCCTCAACTTTTTAGCACATGCTATGTGGGTGAAATGATGATACCATGACAACTTTGAACCTTTCCAGAGTTCATATGTAGTGCTTTTCAATTTCAGGGTCATATAGCTCAAAAAATCAGTAAATGCATGAAAAAAAGAAATGAAGTCAGAAAGGGTTGAAAATTGATTGTACACGAAGTGCATCCAGTTTTTGCCGTAACCCTCTCATCTTTTTAGCACATGCTATGTGGGTAAAATGATGATACCACATGCCAACTTTCAACCTTTCTAAATTTCATTTGTAGTGCTTTCAATTTCAGGGTCATATAGCTCAAAAAATAAGTAAATGCATGAAAAATAACAAATGAAGTCAGGAGAGGTTGAAAATTGATGGTGTGGCTTTGAATGGTGGATTTTGCACACACAAAAAGTCTGGAGTTCAAATAAGTTCAAAAAATGAAATCCCTTTGTAACAAATGATTTTTCGTCCGAAACTTTGAAACTTCGAAAGAGATTGTCCATTTTGTACACGAAGTGCATCCAGTTTTTGTCGTAACCCTCTCAACTTTTTAACACATGCTATGCGGGTGAAATGATGATGCCATGCCAATTTTCAGCGTCTTCAGAGTTCATTTGAAGTGCTTTTCAATTTCAGGGTCATTTAGCTCAAAGAATGAACTAATATAAAAAAATAATGAACTAGAAAATTTTTATGAAACTCTAATAGAAAAAATAATGAACTAAAATATTGAACGAGAAAACTTTAATGAAACTCTAATAGCAAAAAGAATGAACTAGAAAACTTTAATGAAGCTCTAATAGCAAAACGAATCAACTAAAAAGCTTTTATAAACCTCTATTATTTTTTAAACTAAAATTGTATAAAATTTATGAAACTAAAATTATCAAATTATTTTTTGTTCAAACCATTAATAGCAAAAAGAATTTTCAAGAAAAAAAATTTTGTTTGAAACTTTAAGAGCAAACTAACATAACAAAATATGTTTTTGATTAAAACAGATATTTCAAATAACCCTAAAAATTACCAAATTGAAGATAATGATAAAACACAGTAATATTAAATAGTAGGAAAAAGAATCACTCAAAAATCTATTTTTATAGTAATGTTATTCACAAACTAGTGATTCACACAAATTGAAAAAAATCAAATTTAAACTATTCAAATTGGAAAACTAATGGCACTAACAAAAAGTTTATAATTTTTATTACTTAAAAGCAAAAAAGAATCATTGGAAAACAGTAAGTATTTTCCTGTAAGTAGAAACAAAATAAAATAAATAAAGCAAAAAAGAAAACAAAAACTGGAAAAAATGAAAAAAAAATGCCACCTACTCGGCCACCACGGCCTGAATACGACTAGAAACCCAACCATGGGCCAGGATTCAGGCCCACAGAAGGCCCGATAGGCCCACTTGTAGCATAGTGTGTGATTAGGCCCAGTAAGCCAGCATTTGAGAGGAGCTCAAGAGGGCAGCCGCAGTGGGGCTTATAAACCACTCCGAGCTCCTCTCAACTAGCGAGGTGGGACTAAACTTTTGACCGCGGGCAGCACAAGGCCTTTGGTCCCAGTTGGTAGCACCAACCGGGACTAAAGGGGGGCATTGGTACTCGTTGGTGGCACCAACCAGAACCAATGCCTCCCTTTAGTCCAAGTTGGTTCCACCAACCAGGACCAAAGGCCCCTGTTTCCCGCCCTTTGGGCTTTTGAAACCTGACCTTTGGTCCTGGTCGGTGGCACGAACTGGGACCAAAGGGGTGTTGGGAACGTAGTAATTTCAAAAAATTTCCTACGCGCACGCAAGATCATGGTGATGCATAGCGACGAGGGGGAGAGTCTGATCTACATACCCTTGTAGATCGCAACGGAAGCGTTGACACAACGTAGAGGAAGTAGTCGTACGTCTTCTTCCCGATCCGACCGATCTAAGCACCGTTACTCCGGCACCTCCGAGTTCTTAGCACACGTACAGCTCGATGACGATCCCCGGGCTCCGATCCAGCAAAGCTTCGGGGAGGAGTTCCGTCAGCACGACGGCGTGGTGACGATCTTGATGTTCTACCAACGCAGGGCTTCGCCTAAGCACTACAACGATATGATCGAGGTGGAATATGGTGGCAAGGGGCACCGCACACGGCTAAGGAACGATCTCAATGACACTTGTGTGTCTAGAGGTGCCCCTTGCCTCCGTATATAAAGGAGCCAAGGGGGAGGGGTGCGGCCAGCCCTATGGAGGCGCAGGAGGAGTCCTACTCCTACCGGGAGTAGGACTCCCCCCCCCCCCAATCCTATTCCAAATAGGACTCCCAAGGGGGAAAGAGGGAGAGGGGTGGCCGGCCACCTCTCCTAGTCCTAATAGGACTAGGGGAGGGGGGAAGCGCGCAGCCCTTATGGGCAGCCCTTTCACCTTTCCACTAAGGCCCACTAAGGCCCATATGATTCCCGGGGGGTTCCGGTAACCTCCCGGTACTCCGGTAAAATCCCGATTTCACCCGAAACACTTCCGATGTCCAAACATAGGCTTCCAATATATCAATCTTTATGTCTCGACCATTTCGAGACTCCTCGTCATGTCCGTGATCACATCCGGGACTCCGAACAACCTTCGGTACATCAAAATGCATAAACTCATAATAACTGTCACCGTAACGTTAAGCGTGCGGACCCTACTGTTCGAGAACAATGTAGACATGACCGAGAAACGTCTCCGGTCAATAACCAATAGCGGGACCTGGATGCCCATATTGGCTCCTACATATTCTACGAAGATCTTTATCGGTCAGACCGCATAACAACATACGTTGTTCCCTTTGTCATCGGTATGTTACTTGCCCGAGATTCGATCGTCGGTATCCAATACCTAGTTCAATCTCATTACCGGCAAGTCTCTTTACTCGTTCCGTAATACATCATCTCACAACTAACATATTAGTTGTAATTCTTGCAAGGCTTATGTGATGTGTATTACCGAGAGGGCCCAGAGATACCTCTCCGACAATCGGAGTGACAAATCCTAATCTCGAAATAAGCCAACCCAACATCTACCTTTGGAGACACCTGTAATGGTCCTTTATAATCACCCAGTTACGTTGTGACGTTTGGTAGCACCCAAAGTGTTCCTCCGGCAAACGGGAGTTGCATAATCTCATAGTCATAGGAACATGTATAAGTCATGAAGAAAGCAATAGCAACATACTAAACGATCGGGTGCTAAGCTAATGGAATGGGTCATGTCAATCAGATCATTCAACTAATGATGTGACCTCGTTAATCAAATAACAACTCATTGTTCATGGTCGGGAAACATAACCATCTTTGATTAACGAGCTAGTCAAGTAGAGGCATACTAGTGACACTTTGTTTGTCTATGTATTCACACATGTATTATGTTTCCGGTTAATACAATTCTAGCATGAATAATAAACATTTATCATGATTATAAGGAAATAAATAATAACTTTATTATTGCCTCTAGGGCATATTTCCTTCAGTCTCCCATTTGCACTAGAGTCAATAATCTAGATTACACTGTAATGATTCTAACACCCATGGAGCCTTGGTGCAGATCATGTTTTGCTCGTGGAAGAGGCTTAGTCAACGGGTCTGCAACATTCAGATCCGTATGTATCTTGCAAATCTCTATGTCTCCCACCTGGACTAGATCCCGGATGGAGTTGAAGCGTCTCTTGATGTGTTTGGTCCTTTTGTGAAATCTGGACTCCATTTGCCAAGGCAATTGCACCAGTATTGTCACAAAAGATTTTCATTGGACCCGATGCATTAGGTATGGCACCTAGATCGGATATGAGCCCCTTCATCCAGACTCCTTCGTTCGCTGCTTCCGAAGTAGCTATGTACTCCGCTTCACATGTAGATCCCGCTACGACGCTTTGCTTAGAACTGCACCAACTGAAAGCTCCACCGTTTAATGTAAAAACGTATCCGGTTTGCGATTTAGAATCGTCTGGATCAGTGTCAAAGCTTGCATCAAGGTAACCTTTTACGGTGAGCTCTTTGTCACCTCCATATATGAGAAACATATCCTTAGTCCTTTTCAGGTATTTCAGGATGTTCTTGACCGCTGTCCAGTGATCCACTCCTGGATTACTTTGGTACCTCCCTGCTAAACTTCTAGCAAGGCACACATCAGGTCTGGTACACAACATTGCATACATGATAGATCCTATGGCTGATGCATAGGGAACATCTTTCATACTCTCTCTATCTTATGCAGTGGTCGAGCATTGAGTCTTACTCAACTTCACACCTTGTAACACAGGCAAGAACCCTTTCTTTGCTTGATCCATTTTGAACTTCTTCAAAATTTTGTCAAGGTATGTGCTTTGTGAAAGTCCAATTAAGCGTCTTGATCTATCTCTATAGATCTTAATGCCTAATATGTAAGCAGCTTCACCGAGGTCTTTCATTGAAAAACTTTTATTCAAGTATCCCTTTATGCTATCCAGAAATTCTATATCATTTCCAGTCAGCAATATGTCATCCACATATAATATCAGAAATGCTACAGAGCTCCCACTCACTTTCTTGTAAATACAGGCTTCTCCGAAAGTCTGTATAAAACCAAATGCTTTGATCACACTATCAAAACGTTTATTCCAACTCCGAGAGGCTTGCACCAGTCCATAAATGGATCGCTGGAGCTTGCACACTTTGTTAGCTCCCTTTGGATTGACAAAACCTTCCGGTTGCATCATATACAACTCTTCTTCCAGAAATCCATTCAGTAATGCAGTTTTGACATCCATCTGCCAAATTTCATAATCATAAAATGCGGCAATTGCTAACATGATTTGGACGGACTTAAGCATCGCTATGGGTGAGAAGGTCTCATCGTAGTCAATCCCTTGAACTTGCCGAAAACCTTTTGCGACAAGTCGAGCTTTGTAGACAGTAACATTACCATCAGCGTCAGTCTTCTTCTTAAAGATCCATTTATTCTCAATTGCTTGCCGATCATCGGGCAAGTCAACCAAAGTCCATACTTTGTTCTCATACATGGATCCCATCTCAGATTTCATGGCTTCAAGCCACTTTGCGGAATCTGGGCTCACCATCGCTTCTTCATAGTTTGTAGGTTCATCATGATCTAGTAGCATGACTTTCAGAACAGGATTACCGTACCACTCTGGTGCGGATCTTACTCTGGTTGATCTACGAGGTTCAGTACTATCTTGATCTGAAGTTTCATGATCATTATCATTGGCTTCCTCACTAACTGGCGTAGGTGTCACTGAAACAGTTTTCTGTGATGAACTACTTTCCAGTAAGGGAGCAGGTACAGTTACCTCGTCAAGTTCTACTTTCCTCCCACTCACTTCTTTCGAGAGAAACTCCTTCTCTAGAAAGGATCCATTCTTAGCAACGAATGTCTTGCCTTCGGATCTGTGATAGAAGGTGTACCCAACAGTTTCCTTTGGGTATCCTATGAAGACACATTTCTCCGATTTGGGTTCGAGCTTATCAGGTTGAAGCTTTTTCACATAAGCATCGCAGCCCCAAACTTTAAGAAACGACAACTTTGGTTTCTTGCCAAACCACAGTTCATAAGGCGTCATCTCAACGGATTTTGATGGTGCCCTATTTAACATGAATGCAGCCGTCTCTAGAGCATAACCCCAAAATGATAGCGGTAAATCAGTAAGAGACATCCTAGATCGCACCATATCTAGTAAAGTACGATTACGACGTTCGGACACACCATTACGCTGTGGTGTTCCGGGTGGCATGAGTTGTGAAACTATTCCACAGTTTTTCAAATGTACACCAAACTTGTAACTCAAATATTCTCCTCCACGATCAGATCATAGAAACTTTATTTTCTTGTTACGATGATTTTCAACTTCACTCTGAAATTCTTTGAACTTTTCAAATGTTTCAGAATTATGTTTCATTAAGTAGATATATCCATATCTGCTTAAATCATCTGTGAAGGTGAGAAAATAACGATATCCGCACGAGCCTCAATATTCATCGGACCACATACATCGGTATGTATGATTTCCAACAAATCTGTTGCTCTCTCCATAGTACCGGAGAACGGTGTTTTAGTCATCTTGCCCATGAGGCACGGTTCGCAAGTACCAAGTGATTCATAATCAAGTGGTTCCAAAAGTTCATCAGTATGGAGTTTCTTCATGCGCTTTACACCGATATGACCTAAACGACAGTGCCACAAATAAGTTGCACTTTCATTATCAACTCTGCATCTTTTGGCTTCAACATTATGAATATGTGTATTACTACTATCGAGATTCAATAAAAATAGACCACTCTTCAAGGGTGCATGACCATAAAAGATATTACTCATATAAATAGAACAACCATTATTCTCTGATTTAAATGAATAACCGTCTCGCATTAAACAAGATCCAGATATAATGTTCATGCTCAATGCTGGCACCAAATAACAATTATTTAGGTCTAATATTAATCCCGAAGGTAGATGTAGAGGTAGCGTGCCGACCGCGATCACATCGACTTTGGAACCGTTTCCCACGCGCATTGTCACCTCATCCTTTGCCAGTGCCCGCTTATTCCGTAGTCCCTGTTTCGAGTTGCAAATATTAGCAACAGAACCAGTATCAAATACCCAGGTGCTACTGCGAGCTCTAGTAAGGTACACATCAATAACATGTATATCACATATACCTTTGTTCACCTTGCCATCCTTCCTATCCGCCAAATACTTGGGGCAGTTCCGCTTCCAGTGACCAGTCTGCTTGCAGTAGAAGCACTCAGTTTCAGGCTTAGGTCCAGACTTGGGTTTCTTCTCTTGAGCAGCAACTTTCTTGCCGTTCTTCTTGAAGTTCCCCTTCTTCTTCCCTTTGCCCTTTTTTTTGAAACTAGTGGTCTTGTTAACCATCAACACTTGATGCTCCTTCTTGATTTCTACCTCCGCGGCTTTCAGCATTGCGAAGAGCTCGGGAATAGTCTTGTTCATCCCTTGCATATTATAGTTCATCACGAAGCTCTTGTAGCTTGGTGGCAGTGATTGGAGAATTCTGTCAATGACGCAATCATCTGGAAGATTAACTCCCAATTGAATCAAGTGATTATTATACCCAAACATTTTGAGTATATGCTCACTGACAGAACTGTTCTCTTCCATCTTGCAGCTATAGAACTTATTGGAGACTTCATATCTCTCAATTCGGGCATTTGCTTGAAATATTAACTTCAACTCCTGAAACATCTCATATGCTCCATGACGTTCAAAACGTCGTTGAAGTCCCGATTCTAAGCCGTAAAGCATGGCACACTGAACTATCGAGTAATCATCAGCTTTGCTCTACCAGACGTTCATAACATCTGGTGTTGCTCCAGCAGCAGGCCTGGCACCCAGCGGTGCTTCCAGGACGTAATTCTTCTGTGCAGCAATGAGGATAATCCTCAAGTTACGGACCCAGTCCGTGTAATTGCTACCATCATCTTTCAACTTTGCTTTCTCAAGGAACGCATTAAAATTCAACGGAACAACAGCACGAGCCATCTATCTACAATCAACATAAACAAGCAAGATACTATCAAGTACTAAGTTCATGATAAATTTAAGTTCAATTAATCATATTACTTAAGAACTCCCACTTAGATAGACATCCCTCTAATCTTCTAAGTGATTACGTGATCCAAATCAACTAAACCATAACCGATCATCACGTGAGATGGAGTAGTTTTCAATGGTGAACATCGTTTATGTTGATCATATCTACTATATGATTCACGCTCGACCTTTCGGTCTCCGTGTTCCGAGGCCATATCTGCATATGCTAGGCTCGTCAAGTTTAACCTGAGTATTCTGCTTGTGCAAAACTGGCTTGCACCCATTGTAGATGGACGTAGAGCTTATCACACCCGATCATCACGTGGTGTCTGGGCACGACGAACTTTGGCAACGGTGCATACTCAGGGAGAACACTTCTTGATAATTTAGTGAGAGATCATCTTATAATGCTACCGTCAATCAAAGCAAGATAAGATGCATAAAAAGATAAACATCACATGCAATCAATTTAAGTGATATGATATGGCCATCATCATCTTGTGCTTGTGATCTCCATATCCGAAGCACCGTCATGATCACCATCGTCACCGGCGCGACACCTTGATCTCCATCGTAGCATTGTTGTCGTCTCGCCAATTTTATGCTTCCACGACTATCACTACCGTTTAGTAATAAAGTAAAGCATTACATCGCGATTGCATTGCATACAATAAAGCGACAACCATATGGCTCCTGCCAGTTGCCGATAACTCGGTTACAAAACATGATCATCTCATATAATAAAATTCAGCATCATGCCTTGACCATATCACATCACAACATGCCCTGCAAAAACATGTTAGACGTCCTCTACTTTGTTGTTGCAAGTTTTACGTGGCTGCTACGGGCTTAAGTAAGAACCAATCTCACCTACGCATCAAAACCACAACGATAGTTTGTCAAATAGACTCTATTTTAACCTTCGCAAGGACCGGGGGTAGCCACACTCGGTTCAACTAAAGTTGGAGAGACAGTCGCCCGCAAGCCATCTATGTGCAAAGCACGTCGAGGGAACCGGTCTCGCGTAAGCGTACGCGTAAGGTTGGTCCGGGTCGTCTCGTCCAACAATACCGCCGAACCAAAGTATGACATGCTGGTAGGCAGTATGACTTGTATCGTCCACAACTCACTTGTGTTCTACTCGTGCAAATAACATCAAACCATAAAACCTAGGCTCGGATGCCACTGTTGGGAACGTAGTAATTTCAAAAAATTTCCTACGCGCACGCAAGATCATGGTGATGCATAGCAAAGAGGGGGAGAGTCTGATCTACATACCCTTGTAGATCACAACGGAAGCGTTGACACAACGTAGAGGAAGTAGTCGTACGTCTTCTTCCCGATCCGACCGATCTACAGCTCGATGACGATCCCCGGGCTCCGATCCAGCAAAGCTTCGGGGAGGAGTTCCGTCAGCACGACGGCGTGGTGACGATCTTGATGTTCTACCGATGCAGGGCTTCGCCTAAGCACTACAACGATATGATCGAGGTGGAATATGGTGGCAAGGGGCACCGCACACGGCTAAGGAACGATCTCAATGATCAACTTGTGTGTCTAGAGGTGCCCCCTGCCTCCGTATATAAAGGAGCCAAGGGGGAGGGGTGCGGCCAGCCCTATGGAGGCGCAGGAGTAGTCCTACTCCTACCGGGAGTAGGACTCCCCCCCCCCAATCCTATTCCAAATAGGACTCCCAAGGGGGAAAGAGGGAGAGGGGTGGCCGGCCACCTCTCCTAGTCCTAATAGGACTAGGGGAGGGGGGAGGCACGCAGCCCTTATGGGCAGCCCTTTCACCTTTCCACTAAGGCCCACTAAGGCCCATATGATTCCCGGGGGGTTTCGGTAACCTCCCGGTACTCCGGTAATATCCCGATTTCAACCGGAACACTTCCGATGTCCAAACATAGGCTTCCAATATATCAATCTTTATGTCTCGACCATTTCGAGACTCCTCGTCATGTCCGTGATCACATCCGGGACTCCGAACAACCTTCGGTACATCAAAATGCATAAACTCATAATAACTGTCATCGTAACGTTAAGCGTGCGGACCCTACGGTTCGAGAACAATGTAGACCATGACCGAGACACGTCTCCGGTCAATAACCAATAGCGGGACCTGGATGCCCATATTGGCTCCTACATATTCTACGAAGATCTTTATCGGTCAGACCGCATAACAACATACGTTGTTCCCTTTGTCAACGGTATGTTACTTGCCCGAGATTCGATCGTCGGTATCCAATACCTAGTTCAATCTCGTTACCGGCAAGTCTCTTTACTCGTTCCGTAATACATCATCTCACAACTAACATATTAGTTGTAATGCTTTCAAGGCTTATGTGATGTGTATTACCGAGAGGGCCCAGAGATACCTCTCCGACAATCGGAGTGACAAATCCTAATCTTGAAATATGCCAACCCAACATCTACCTTTGGAGACACCTGTAATGCTCCTTTATAATCACCCAGTTACGTTGTGACGTTTGGTAGCACCCAAAGTGTTCCTCCGGCAAACGGGAGTTGCATAATCTCATAGTCATAGGAACATGTATAAGTCATGAAGAAAGCAATAGCAACATACTAAACGATCGAGTGCTAAGCTAATGGAATGGGTCATGTCAATCAGATCATTCAACTAATGATGTGACCTCGTTAATCAAATAACAACTCATTGTTCATGGTCAGGAAACATAAATATCTTTGATTAACGAGCTAGTCAAGTAGAGGCATACTAGTGACACTTTGTTTGTCTATGTATTCACACATGTATTATGTTTCTGGTTAATACAATTCTAGCATGAATAATAAACATTTATCATGATTATAAGGAAATAAATAATAACTTTATTATTGCCTCTAGGGCATATTTCCTTCAAGGGGGGCATTCGTCCCGGTTTGTGCCATGAACCGGGACCAATGCTTTGGGTATATAAGCAGGACTTAGCAGTTTTCCATTCACTTTGTTCCTTCGATCAGTCCTCTCCCTCGATGGCGCCAAGACCACCTCAACACCGCCAGGCTGCCGGACTGTGCCGTCGCCTCCCCGAGCATTGCCCCGACGCCCTCACTGCCCCTACCCCGATGCCCTCACCGACGCGCCGAACCTCCTCACATGCCCTGCTCCCCATCGTCGATCACGCACATGCCCCCAAGCCCACCACCGGTCTCCTGCTTGTTGCCGCGCCGGCCGCCTTCAGCTAGCTCCACCACCGCCCCCAGTGAGCTTACCCCTTCTCCCATGGTCCCCTGCTCCCCGTCACCGCGTGCCCCCGAGCCCCCTTTGCTGCCACTGCTCGTCGCCCTCAGCCATTGCTGCCACTGCTCGTCGCCGCCGGCCATTGCTGCCACTGCTCGTAGCCGCCAGCCATCGATCTAGGTGTACTCTGTTTTTTAGATAGATAGATGTTTTTTAGATGTGCTCTGTTTTTTCATATGAGATGAAATGAGATGAGATGAGATGTATGAGATGTTTTTCATATTAAGTTTGTTCGGTGAATGTTCTATGTTAAAACTCAGATTAAGTTTGTCCAATGATGATTTTTTCTGTTCATAGAAATTTACTAAGTTAAAATGGTCTTGTGTTGGGGGAGGAGTCCTCGAAACATAACAAGTGCACTTTATAAATTCATATGTTGAGTTGGTAGATTTTAGGTTAGCGGAGGGGGGAGTATGTCATTGTCGATATACCCCCTCCCTGATAACTTCAACATGAGGGTGGGTCGATATAACCCCTCCCCGATAACATTTTTTCCATTTATGTATATCATAATTGTCAATATACCCCCTCCTCGATAACTTCGACATGAGGGGGGTAGATATACCCCCTCCCCGATAACATTTTTTTCTAAGTTACTAAGGTAAAATGTTTCTGTCGTGCATAGACCAATTTTATACCACGGGAGCACCCCCCCCCTGTTTGCATTTTAGAGCGGCTCTAAAAAATTAAGAAGAGGGATAAGAAGAAAAAAAGAGGAGAAGAAGAAGGAAGACAGGAGAAAGAAGAAAGAATGGAAGAATAAAAAAAGGAGAACTTTATCGGGAACGAGGATGTCGAGGATCGCCAAGCGGTCGAGGGTCGGGAACTAATAACCCACAAGTATAGGGGATCGCAACAGTTTTCGAGGGTAGAGTATTCAACCCAAATTTATTGATTCAACATAAGGGGAGCCAAAGAATATTCTCAAGTATTAGCAGTTGAGTTGTCAATTCAACCACACCTGGAAACTTAATATCTGGAGCAAAGTGTTTAGTAGCAAAGTAATATGATAGTAGTGGTAATGGTGGTAAAAGGTAACGGTAGCAAAAGTAATATTTTTGGTGTTTTGTAGTGATGATAACAATAGCAACAGAAAAGTAAATACGCGAAGAACAATATATGGAAAGCTCGTAGGTAATGGAGCGGTAATGGAGAATTATGCCGGATGCGGTTCATCATGTCACAGTCATAACATAGGGTGACACAGAACTAGCTCCAATTCATCAATGTAATGTAGGCATGTATTCCAAATATAGTCATACATGCTTATGGAAAAGAACTTGCATGACATCTTTTGTCCTACCCTCCCGTGGCAGCAGGGTCCTATTAGGAACTAAGGGATACTAAGGCCTCCTTTTAATAGAGTACCGGACCAAAGCATTAACACATAGTGAATACATGAACTCCTCAAACTACGGTCATCACCGGGAGTGGTCCCAACTATTGTCACTTCGGGGTTGCCGGATCATAGCACATAGTAGGTGACTATAGACTTGCAAGATAGGATCAAGAACTCTCATATATTGATGAAAACATAATAGGTTCAGATCTGAAATCATGGCACTCGGGCCCTAGTGACAAGCATTAAGCATAGCAAAGTCATAGCAACATCAATCTCAGAACATAGTGGATACTAGGGATCAAACCCTAACAAAACTAACTCAATTACATGATAAATCTCATCCAACCCATCACCGTCCAGCAAGCCTACAATGGAATTACTCACGCATGGCGGTGAGCATCATGAAATTGCTGATGGAGGATGGTTGATGATGACGATGGCGACGGATTCCCCTCTCCGGAGCCCCGAACGGACTCCACATCAGCCCTCCCGAGAGAGTTTAGGGCTTGGTGGCGGCTCCGTGTTGTAAAACATGATGAATCCTTCTCCCTGGTTTTTTTTCTCCCTAAAAGTGAATATATGGAGTCAAGGTTGAGGTCGGTGGAGCGTCAGGGGGCCCACGAGGCAGGGGGCGCGCCCAGGGGGGTAGGGCATGCCCCCCACCCTCGTGGACAGGTGGAGGCCCCCTGACGTGGATCTTCCTTCCAGTATTTTTTATATATTCCAAAATAATTCTCCGTTGATTTTCAGGTCATTCCGAGAACTTTTATTTCTGTACAAAAATAACAACATGGCAATTCTGCTGAAAGCAGCGTCAGTCCGGGTTAGTTCCATTCAAATCATGCAAGTTGGAGTCCAAAACAAGGGCAAAAATGTTTGGAAAAGTAGATACGACGGAGACGTATCAACTCCCCCAAGCTTAAACCTTTGCTTGTCCTCAAGCAATTCAGTTGATAAACTCAAAGTGATAAAGAAAAACTTTTACAAACTCTGTTTGCTCTTATTGTTGTAAATATGTAAAGCCAGCATTTAGGTTTTCAGCAAAGATTATGAACTGACCATATTCACAATAACATTTACGTCTCATGTTTACTCATATCAATGACATAATCAACTAGCGAGGAATAATAATAAATCTCGGATGACAACACTTTCTCAAAACAATCATGATATGATATAACAGGATGGTATCTTGCTAGCCATTTTTGAGACCGCAAAACATAAATGCAGAGCACCTTTAAAGATCAAGGACTAAATAGATATTGTAATTCATGGTAAAAGAGATCCAGTCAAGTCATACTCAATGTAAACTAACAGTAATGGATGCAAATGACAGCGGTGCTCTCCAACTGGTGCTTTCTAATAAGAGGATGATGACTCAGCATAAAAGTAACTAGATAGGCCCTTTGTAGAGGGAAGCAGGGATTTATAGAGGTGCCAGAGCTCGGTTTTGAAATAGATATGAATAATATTTTGAGCAGTGTACTTTCATTGTCAACATAACAACCAAGAGATGGCGATATCTTCCATGCTACACACATTATAGGCGGTTCCCAAACAGAATGGTTGTAGCGACCTGACCTCAAACGGTCCAATCTCTGTGCTCAGGTTTCATCTCTGGATCAGTAATGCTGACACCACACAGTACTTGAAGGATTTATAACAGAGTAGCAATCACATACTTATTACATCAAGTGTCTCAAAAGAGAACTTATTACAATAAATATGGCTTAAGGTCATCTAATAACGATAACAGCGGAAGGCTTGGAAGATAAGTGAGTCCATCAACTCCAATGGCATCACTGAGTATAGAACCACGACCTAAAGGAACCTTAATCGTCGTTTGAAAAGTCTGCAACATGAACGTTGCAGCCCGAAACGGGTCAGCACATGGAATATGTTGGCAAGGTAACACATAGAGATGCAATGAAAGTAATAGGCTATAATATATGCATATTTGGTTGGTGGAAAGCTCTATGGTTACAGTTTTGCATAAAGCCAATTTTTCCCTACTGCAAAGGAATAAATTTTATTTAACTATCATGGTAGTTGTTAAACATTGAGAATGGTTGACAGCATTCTCAATCCCAATTAAGCATCAACAATAAAAAAAACCCAACAAAATTAATTAGAGTAACATGATGAGATTCACATGATAATCCAGGTACTAGATACTCAAGATGTCCATAACCGGGGACACGGCTAACCATGATTAGTTTGTACACTCTGCAGAGGTTTGCGAACTTTTCCCCACAAGACTCGATCTCCTCTGTTGGGATTCTTTCACTACAGGGTGTTTGAGAAACGAATTACCGAGTGATACGTCTCCAACGTATCTACAATTTTTGATTGCTCCATGCTATATTATCTACTGTTTTGGACTATATTGGGCTTTATTTTCCACTTTTATATTATTTTTGGGACTAACCTATTAACCGGAGGCCCAGCCCAAAATTGTTGTTTTTGCCTATTTCAGTGTTTTGGATAAACAGAATATCAAACGGAGTCCAAACGGAATAAAATCTTCGGGAACGTGATTTTCTCACAAACGTGATCCACGAGACTTGGACCCTACTACAAGGGATCAAAGAGGAGGTCACGAGGGTGGGGGGCGCCCCCCCCTAGGGCGTGCCCCTGCCTCGTGGGCCCCTCGGTGCTCCACCGATGTACTCCTTCCTCCTATATATACACACGTACCCCCAAACGATCAGAACAGGAGCCAAAAACATAATTCCACCGCCGCAACTTTCTGTATCCATGAGATCCCATCTTGGGGCCTATTCCGGAGCTCCGCCGAAAGAGGGCCGTCATCATGGAGGGCTTCTACATCATCCTAGCCCCTCCGATGAAGTGTGAGTAGTTTACCTCAAACCTTCGGGTCCATAGTTAGTAGCTAGATGGCTTCTTCTCTCTTTTTGGATCTCAATACAAAGCTCTCCCCCTCTCTTGTGGAGATCTATTTGATGTAATCTTCTTTTTGCGGTGTGTTTGTTGAGATCGATGAATTGTGGGTTTACGATCAAGTCTATCTATGAATAATATTTGATTCTTTTTTGAATTCTTTTATGTATGATTGGTTATATTTGCAAGTCTCTTCGAATT
Organism: Triticum urartu; assembly: GCF_003073215.2. Lineage (NCBI taxonomy): Eukaryota > Viridiplantae > Streptophyta > Magnoliopsida > Poales > Poaceae > Triticum > Triticum urartu. The sequence goes on along the minus strand of NC_053026.1, from coordinate 506,514,071 downwards.
ATCCGTTTCGTTTGGCCAACTAGATTGGTAGTTCTTGCCATGGGAGAAGTGCTTAGCTTTGGGTTCGATCTTGCGGTGTCCTTACCCAGTGACAGAAGGGGCAGCAAGGCACGTATTGTATCGTTGCCATCGAGGATAACAAGATGGGGTTTATTTCATATTGCATGAATTTATCTCTCTACATCATGTCATCTTGCTTAAGGTGTTATTCTGTTTTTAACTTAATACTCTAGATGCATGCTGGATAGCTGTCGATGAGTGGAGTAATAGTAGTAGATGCAGAATCGTTTCGATCTACTTGTCACGGACGTGATGCCTACATACATGATCATGCCTAGATATTCTCATAATTATGCTCAATTCTATCAATTGCTCAACAGTAATTTGTTCACCCACCGTAGAATACTTATGATCTTGAGAGAAGCCACTAGTGAAACCTATGGCCCCCGGGTCTATTCTCATCATATCAATCTCCATCACTTTAATATTGTTTTTCTTTTTTAATTTGCCTTTACTTTTTACTTTGCATCTTTATATCAAAAATACCAAAAATATTATATCTATCAGATCTCACTCTCGTAAGTGACCGCGAAGGGCTTGACAACCCCTAATCGTGTTGGTTGCGAGTAGCTATCGCTTTGTGCAGGTACGAGGGACTTGAGCGTGGGCTCCTACTGGATTGATACCTTGCTTCTCAAAAACTGAGGGAAATACTTACTCTACTCTGCTGCATCATCCCTTCCTCTTCGGGGAAAACCAACGCAAGCTCAAGACGTAGCAAGAAGGATTTCTGGCGCCGTTGACAGGAAGTCTACGCAAAAAGTCAATATACCAAGTACCCATCACAATCCCTATCTCTCGCATTACATTATTTGCCATTTGCCTCTCGTTTTCCTCTCCTCCCAATTCACCCTTGCCGTTTTATTCACCCTCTCTCTCTATCCTCCCTCTCTATTTGCCTCTTTTTGCTCGTTTGCTTTTTGTTTGGTCGTGTGTTAGATTGCTTGTTTGTCGCGATGGCTCAAGATACCACTAAATTGTGTGACTTCACCAATACCAATAATAGTGATTTCCTTAGCACTCCGATTGCTCCTCTTACCGATGCTGAATCTTGTGAAATTAATACTACTTTGTTGAATCTTGTTATGAAAGATCAATTCGCTGGCCTTCCTAGTGAAGATGCCGCTACTCATCTGAATAGCTTCGTTGATTTATGTAATATGCAAAAGAAAAAAATGTCAATAATGATGTCGTTAAATTGAAGCTATTTCCTTTTTCACTTAGAGATCGTTTTAAAGCTTGGTTTTCGTCTTTGCCTAAGAATAGTATTGATTCATGGAACAAGTGCAAAGATGCTTTTATCTCTAAGTATTTTCCTCCCGCTAAGTTCATCTCTCTTAGAAACAATATAATGAACTTTAAACAACTTGATCATGAACATGTTGCACAAGCTTGGGAGATAATGAAATTAATGATACGTAATTGCCCCACTCATGGTTTGAATTTGTGGATGATTATACAAAAAATTTATGCCGGATTGAATTTTGCTTCTAGAAATCTTTTAGATTCGGCCGCGGGAGGCACTTTGATGGAAATCCCTTTAGGAGATGCTACTAAATTCCTAGATAATATAATGGTTAATTATTCTCAATGGCATACTGAAAGAACTTCTAATAAAAAAGTGCATGCGATAGAAGAAATTAATGTGTTGAGTGGAAAGATGGATGAACTTATGAAATTATTTGCTACTAAGAGTGTTTCTTCTGATCCTAATGATATGCCTTTGTCTACTTTGATTGAGAATAACAATGAATCTATGGATGTGAATTTTGTTGGTAGGAATAATTTTGGTAACAATGCTTATAGAGGGAATTTTAATCCGAGGCCATAACCTAGTAATCCTTCTAATAATTATGGGAATTCTTACAACAACTCTTATGGAAATTTTAATAAGATGCCCTCTGATTTTGAATCTAATATTAAAGAATTTATTTCATTGCAAAAGAATTTTAATGCCATGATTGAAGAAAAATTGCTTAAGATTGATGATTTGGCTATGAACGTTGATAGAATTGCTCTTGATGTTGATGCATTGAAACTTAGATCTATTCCACCTAAGCATGATATTAATGAGTCTCTAAAATCCATGAGAATTTCAATTGATGAGTGTAAAGAAAGAACCGCTAGGATGCATGCTTCCAAAGATGCCTTTATTAAAGCGTGTTCTTCCAATTCCTATGAAAATCAAGATGAAGATCTAAAAGTTATTGATGTGTCTCCAATTAAATCTTTATTTTGCAATATGAATCTTGATGAAACTGAATATGATCTTCCTTTACCTAGAAGGCGTTCTAAAAATTCAGAGTGTTTAGATCTTAGTGATGAAATTGATGAAAGTGGGATTGAAAGAAATAAAAATTTAGGTGTTGCTAAACCAACTATATTGGATTTCAAGGAATTTAATTATGAAAGTTGCTCTTTGATTGATTGTATTTCCTTGTTGCAATCCATGCTAAATTCTCCACATGCTTATAGTCAAAATAAAGCCTTCACCGAACATATTGTTGATGCCTTGATGCAATCTTATGAAGAAAAACTTGAGTTGAAAGTTTCTATCCCTAGAAAACTCTATGATGAGTGGGAACCATCTATTAAAATTAAAATTAAAGATCATGAGTTTTATGCTTTGTGTGATTTGGGTTCTAGTGTCTCTACTATTCCCAAGACTTTGTGTGATTTACTAGATTTCCGTAATTTTGATGATTGCTCTCTAAACTTGCATCTTGCGGATTCCAATATTAAGAAACCTATGGGAAGAATTAATGATGTTCTTATTGTTGCAAATAGGAATTATGTGCCCATAGATTTCATTGTTCTTGATATAGATTGCAATCCTTCTTGCCCTATTATTCTTGGTAGACATTTCCTTAGAACGGTTGGTGCGATTATTGATATGAAGGAAGGGAATAGTAGATTTCAATTTCCATTAAAAAAGGGCATGGAACACTTTCCAAGAAACAAGATAAAATTACCATATGAAACTATCATGAGAGCCACTTATGGATTGCCTACCAAAGATGGCAATACCTAGATCTATCCTCGCTTTTATGCCTAGCTAGGGGCGTTAAACGATAGCGCTTGTTGGGAGGCAACCCAATTTTATTTTTATTCCTTGCTTTTTGCTCCTGTTTATTAATAAATAAATTATTTAGTCTCTGTTTTGGTTGTGTTTTTTGTGTTTAGTTAGTGTTTGTGCCAAGTAGAACCGTTGGAAAGACTTGGGGAAAATCTTGTTGAACTTGCTGTAAAAAAACAGAAACTTTAGCGCTCACGAGAACTGCTGTCATTTTTATTTGAAGAGTGATATTTAGATAATTGTTTTTGCAGATGATTAATAGATAAATTACTCACGTCCATAAATTTATTTTAGAATTTTTGGGGTTCCAGATCTTGCGCTAGCTACAGATTACTACAGACTGTTCTGTTTTTGACAGATTCTGTTTTTCGTGTGTTGTTTCCTTATTTTAAATGAATCTATGGCTAGTAAAATAGTTTATAATCCATAGAGAAGTTGGAATACAGTAGGTTTAACACGAATATAAATAAAGAATGAGTTCATTACATTACCTTGAAGTGGTCTTTTGTTTTCTTTCGCTAACGGAGCTCATGAATTTTCTATTTTGAGTTTTGTGTTGTGAAGTTTTCATGTTTTGGGTGAGTTCTTTTGATGGATCATGGTAAAAGGAGTGGCAAGAGCCTAAGCTTGGGGATGCCCTTGGTACCCCCAAGATAATCCAAGGACACCAAAAAGTCAAAGCTTGGGGATGCCCCGGAAGGCATCCCCTCTTTCGTCCACTTCCATTGGTAATTTACTTGGAACTATATTTTTATTCACCAACATGATATGTGTTTTGCTTGGAGCGTCTTGTATTATTTGTGTCTTTGTGTCTTAGTATGCCACAATCATCCTTGCTGTACACACCTTTTGAGAGAGCCATACATGAATTAAAATTTGATAGAATACTCTATGTGCTTCACTTATATCTTTTGAGCTAAGTAGTTTTGCTCTATGTGCTTCACTTATATCCTTTGAGCTAAGTAGTTTTGTTGTATGTGCTTCACTTATATCCTTTGAGCTAAGTAGTTTTGCTCTGTGCGCTTCACTTATATCTTTTGAGCTAGATAATTTTGCTCTATGTACTTTACTTAGATCTTTTAGAGCACGATGGTGGATTCATTTTAAAGAAACTATTGATCTCTCATGCTTCACTTAAATTAATTTGAGAATCTCTTAATATCATGGTAATTTGCCTAATAATAATATGCTTGGTATTCAAGATTTGTGAAACTTTCTTTTGAGTGCATTGAATACTAAGAAAAGATTGAAGCATGATAATTGTTTTGAGATATGGAGATGATAATATTAAAGTCATGCTAGTTGAGTAGTTGTGAATTTAAAGAATACTTGTGTTGAAGTTTGTGATTCCCATAGCATGCACCTATGGTGAACCGTTATGTGATGAAGTCGGGGCATGATTTATTTATTGATTATCTTCCTTATGAGTGGCGGTCGGGGATGAGCGATGGTCTTTTCCTACCAATCTATCCCCCTAGGAGCATGCGCGTAATACTTTGCTTTGATAACTTCTAAATTTTTGCAATAAGTATGTGAGTTCTTTATGACTAATTTTGAGTCCATGGATTATACGCACTCCCACCCTTCCACCCTTGCTAGCCTCTCTAATACCATGCAACTTTCGCCGGTATCATACACCTACCATATACCTTCCTCAAAACAGCCACCATACCTACCTATTATGGCATTTCCATAGCCATTCCGAGATATATTGCCATGGAACTTTCCACCATCTAGTTCATCATGACACATCCATCATTGTCATATTTCTTAGCATGATCACGTAGTTGACATAGTATTTTTGGCAAAGCTACCGTTCATAAATCTTTCATACTTATCACTCTTGATTCATTGCATATCCCGGTACACCGCCGGAGGCATTCATATAGAGTCATACTTTGTTTTAGCATCGAGTTGTAATCATTGAGTTGTAAATAAATAGAAGTGTGATGATCATCATTCAATAGATCATTGTCCCAAAAAAAAGAGAAAGGCCAAAGAAAAAAAAGAAGGCCCCAAAAAAAAGGGGCAATGCTACATTCCTTTTTTTCCACACTTTTGCTTCAAAGTAGCACCATGATATATCGAGTCTCATATATTGTGATTCAAAGTAGCACCATGTTCTTCATATAGAGAGTCTCATATGTTGTCACTTTCATATACTAGTGGGAATTTTACGTTATAGAACTTGGCTTGTATATTCCAATGATGGGCTTCCTCAAATTGCCCTAGGTCTTCGTGAGCAACCAAGTTGGATGCACACCCACTAGTTTCTTTTGTTGAGCTTTCATATATTTATAGCTCTAGTGCATCCATTGCATGGCAATTCCTACTCACTCACATTGATATCTATTGATGGGCATCTCCATAGCCCGTTGATACGCCTAGTTTATGCGAGACTATCTTCTCATTTTTGTCTTCTCCACAACCACCATTCTATTCCACCTATAGTGCTATATCCATGGCTCACGCTCATGTATTGCGTGAAAATTGAAAAAGTTTTGAAAATGTTAGAGTATGAAACAATTGCTTGTCTTGTCATCGGCGTTGTGCATGATTTAAATACTTTGTGTGGGGAAGATGCAGCATAGCCAGACTATATGATTTTATAGGGATAACTTTCTTTGGCCATGTTATTTTAAGAAGACATAATTGCTTTGTTAGTATGCTTGAAGTATTATTATTTTTCTATGTCAATATAAACTTTTGTCTTGAATCTTTCTAATCTGAATATTCATACCACAATTAAGAAGATTTACATTTGAATTATGCCAAGTAGCACTCCGCATCAAAAATTCTCTTTTTATCATTTACCTACTCGAGGACGAGTAGGAATTAAGCTTGGGGATGCCTGATACGTCTCCAACATATCTATAATTTTTGATTGCTCCATGCTATATTATCTACTGTTTTGGACTATATTGGACTTTATTTTCCACTTTTATATTATTTTTGGGACTAACCTATTAACCGGAGGCCCAGCCCAGAATTGCTGTTTTTTGCCTATTTCAGTGTTTCGGATAAACAGAATATCAAACGGAGTCCAAACGGAATAAAATCTTTGGGAACGTGATTTTCTCACCGAACGTGATCCAGGAGACTTGGACCCTACTGCAAGGGATCAAAGAGGAGGTCACGAGGGTGGCGGCGCCCCCCCCTAGGGCACGCCCCCCTGCCTCGTGGGCCCCTCGATGCTCCACTGACGTACTCCTTCCTCCTATATATACACATGTACCCCCAAACGATCAGAATAGGAGCCAAAAACCTAATTCCACCGCCGCAACTTTCTGTATCCACGAGATCCCATCTTGGGGCCTCTTCCGGAGCTCCGCCGAAAGAGGGCCATCATCACGGAGGGCTTCTACATCATCCTAGCCCCTCCGATGAAGTGTGAGTAGTTTACCTCAGACCTTCGGGTCCATAGTTAGTAGCTAGATGGCTTCTTCTCTCTTTTTGGATCTCAATACAAAGTTCTCCCCCTCTCTTGTGGAGATCTATTCGATGTAATCTTCTTTTTGCGGTGTGTTTGTTGAGATCGATGAATTGTGGGTTTATGATCAAGTCATCTATGAATAATATTTGAATCTTTTTTGAATTCTTTTATGTATGATTGGTTATCTTTGCAAATCTCTTCGAATTATCCGTTTGATTTGGCCAACTAGATTGGTAGTTCTTGCCATGGGAGAAGTGCTTAGCTTTGGGTTCGATCTTGCGGTGTCCTTACCAAGTGACAGAAGGGGCAGCAAGGCACGTATTGTATCGTTGCCATCAACGATAACAAGATGGGGTTTATTTCATATTGCATGAATTTATCTCTCTACATCATGTCATCTTGCTTAAGGTGTTATTCTGTTTTTTAACTTAATACTCTAGATGCATGCTGGATAGCGGTCGATGAGTGGAGTAATAGTAGTAGATGCAGAATCGTTTCGATCTACTTGTCACGGATGTGATGCCTACATACATGATCATGCCCAGATATTCTCATAATTATGCTCAATTCTATCAATTGCTCAACAGTAATTTGTTCACCCACCGTAGAATACTTATGCTCTTGAGAGAAGCCACTAGTGAAACCTATGGCCCCCGGGTCTATTCTCATCATATCAATCTCCATCCCTTTAATATCATTTTGCTTTTTTTACTTTGCCTTTACTTTTTACTTTGCATCTTTATATCAAAAATACCAAAAATATTATATCTATCAAATCTCACTCTCGTAAGTGACCGCGAAGGGCTTGACAACCCCTAATCGTGTTGGTTGCGAGTAGCTATCGCTTTGTGCAGGTACGAGGGACTTGAGCGTGGGCTCCTACTGGATTGATACCTTGCTTCTCAAAAACTGAGGGAAATACTTACTCTACTCTGCTGCATCATCCCTTCCTCTTCGGGGAAAACCAACGCAAGCTCAAGACGTAGCAAGAAGGATTTCTGGCGCCGTTGACAGGAAGTCTACGCAAAAAGTCAATATACCAAGTACCCATCACAATCCCTATCTCTCGCATTACATTATTTGCCATTTGCCTCTCGTTTTCCTCTCCTCCCAATTCACCCTTGCCGTTTTATTCACCCTCTCTCTCTATCCTCCCTCTCTATTTCCCTCTTTTTGCTCGTTTGCTTTTTGTTTGGTCGTGTGTTAGATTGCTTGTTTGTCGCGATGGCTCAAGATACCACTAAATTGTGTGACTTCACCAATACCAATAATAGTGATTTCCTTAGCACTCCGATTGCTCCTCTTACCGATGCTGAATCTTGTGAAATTAATACTACTTTGTTGAATCTTGTTATGAAAGATCAATTCGCTGGCCTTCCTAGTGAAGATGCCGCTACTCATCTGAATAGCTTCGTTGATTTATGTAATATGCAAAAGAAAAAAATGTCAATAATGATGTCGTTAAATTGAAGCTATTTCCTTTTTCGCTTAGATATCGTTTTAAAGCTTGGGTTTCATCTTTTCCTAATAATAGTATTGATTCATGGAACAAGTGCAAAGATGCTTTTATCTCTAAGTATTTTCCTCCCGCTAAGGTCATCTCTCTTAGAAACGATATAATGAACTTTAAACAACTTGATCATGAACATGTTGCACAAGCTTGGGAGATAATGAAATTAATGATACGTAATTGCCCCACTCATGGTTTGAAATTGTGGATGATTATACAAAAATTTTATGCCGGATTGAATTTTGCTTCTAGAAATCTTTTAGATTCGGCCGCGGGAGGCACTTTTATGGAAATCCCTTTAGGAGATGCTACTAAACTCCTAGATAATATAATGGTTAATTATTCTCAATGGCATACTGAAAGAACTTCTAATAAAAAAGTGCATGCGATAGAAGAAATTAATGTGTTGAGTGGAAAGATGGATGAACTTATGAAATTATTTGCTACTAAGAGTGTTTCTTCTGATCCTAATGATATGCCTTTGTCTACTTTGATTGAGAATAACAATGAATCTATGGATGTGAATTTTGTTGGTAGGAATAATTTTGGTAACAATGCTTATAGAGGGAATTTTAATCCGAGGCCATAACCTAGTAATCCTTCTAATAATTATGGGAATTCTTACAACAACTCTTATGGAAATTATAATAAGATGCCCTCTGATTTTGAATCTAATATTAAAGAATTTATTTCTTTGCAAAAGAATTTTAATGCTATGATTGAAGAAAAATTGCTTAAGATTGATGATTTGGCTATGAACGTTGATAGAATTGCTCTTGATGTTGATGCTTTGAAACTTAGATCTATTCCACCTAAGCATGATATTAATGAGTCTCTAAAATCCATGAGAATTTCAATTGATGAGTGTAAAGAAAGAACTTCTAGGATGCATGCTTCCAAAGATGCCTTTATTAAAGCGTGTTCTTCCAATTCCTATGAAAATCAAGATGAATATCTAAAAGTTATTGATGTGTCTCCAATTAAATCTTTATTTTGCAATATGAATCTTGATGAAACTGAATATGATCTTCCTTTACCTAGAAGGCGTTCTAAAAATTCGGAGTGTTTAGATCTTAGTGATGAAATTGATGAAAGTGGGATTGAAAGAAATAAAAATCTAGATGTTGCTAAACCAACTATATTGGATTTCAAGGAATTTAATTATGAAAGTTGCTCTTTTATTAATTGTATTTCCTTGTTGCAATCCGTGCTAAATTCTCCACATGCTTATAGTCAAAATAAAGCCTTCACCGAACATATTGTTGATGCCTTGATGCAATCTTATGAAGAAAAACTTGAGTTGAAAGTTTCTATCCCTAGAAAACTCTATGATTTGTGGGAACCAACTATTAAAATTAAAATTAAAGATCATGAGTTTTATTCTTTGTGTGATTTGGGTGCTAGTGTCTCTACTATTCCCAAGACTTTGTGTGATTTACTAGATTTCCGTAATTTTGATGATTGCTCTCTAAACTTTCATCTTGCGGATTCCACTATTAAGAAACCTATGGGAAGAATCAACGATGTTCTTATTGTTGCAAATAGGAATTATGTTCCCATAGATTTCATTGTTCTTGATATAGATTGCAATCCTTCTTGCCCTATTATTCTTGGTAGACATTTCCTTAGAACGGTTGGTGTGATTATTGATATGAAGGAAAGGAATAGTAGATTTCAATTTCCATTAAAAAAAGGGCATGGAACACTTTCCAAGAAACAAGATAAAATTACCATATGAAACTATCATGAGAGCCACTTATGGATTGCCTACCAAAGATGGCAATACCTAGATCTATCCTCGCTTTTATGCCTAGCTAGGGGCGTTAAACGATAGCGCTTGTTGGGAGGCAACCCAATTTTATTTTTATTCCTTGCTTTTTGCTCCTGTTTAGTAATAAATAAATTATTTAGTCTCTGTTTTGGTTGTGTTTTTTGTGTTTAATTAGTGTTTGTGCCAAGTAGAACCGTTGGAAAGACTTGGGGAAAATCTTGTTGAACTTGCTGTAAAAAAACAGAAACTTTAGCGCTCACGAGAACTGCTGTCATTTTTATTTTAAGAGTGATATTTAGATAATTGTTTTTGGAGATGATTAATAGATAAATTAATCATGTCCATAAATTTATTTTAGAATTTTTGGGGTTCCAGATCTTGCGCTAGCTACAGATTACTACAAACTGTTCTGTTTTTGACAAATTCTGTTTTTCGTGTGTTGTTTGCTTATTTTAAATGAATCTATGGCTAGTAAAATAGTTTATAATCCATAGAGAAGTTGGAATACAGTAGTTTTAACACCAATATAAATAAAGAATGAGTTCATTACAGTACCTTGAAGTGGTCTTTTGTTTTCTTTCGCTAACGGAGCTCACGAATTTTCTATTTTCAGTTTTGTGTTGTGAAGTTTTCAAGTTTTGGGTGAGTTCTTTTGGTGGATCATGGTACAAGGAGTGGCAAGAGCCTAAGCTTGGGGATTCCCTTGGTACCCCCAAGATAATCCAAGGACACCAAAAAGTCAAAGCTTGGGGATGCCCCGGAAGGCATCCCCTCTTTCGTCCACTTCCATTGGTAATTTACTTGGAACTATATTTTTATTCACCAACATGATATGTGTTTTGCTTGAAACGTCTTGTATTATTTGTGTCTTTGTGTCTTAGTATGCCACAATCATCCTTGCTGTACACACCTTTTGAGAGAGCCATACATGAATTAAAATTTGATAGAATACTCTATGTGCTTCACTTATATCTTTTAAGCTAAGTAGTTTTGCTCTATGTGCTTCACTTATATCCGTTGAGCTAAGTAGTTTTGTTGTATGTGCTTCACTTATATCCTTTGAGCTAAGTAGTTTTGCTCTATGTGCTTCACTTATATCTTTTGAGCTAGATAATTTTGCTCTATGTGCTTTACTTAGATCTTTTAGAGCACGGTGGTGGATTCGTTTTAAAGAAACTATTGATCTCTCATGCTTCACTTAACTTAATTTGAGAATCTCTTAATAGCATGGTAATTTGCCTAATAATAATATGCTTGGTATTCAAGATTTGTGAAACTTTCTTTTGAGTGCATTGAATACTAAGAAAAGATTGAAGCATGATAATTGTTTTGAGATATGGAGATGATAATATTAAAGTCATGCTAGTTGAGTAGTTGTGAATTTAAAGAATACTTGTGTTGAAGTTTGTGATTCCCATAGCATGCACGTATGGTGAACCGTTATGTGATGAAGTCGGGGCATGATTTATTTATTGATTATCTTCCTTATGAGTGGCGGTCGGGGATGAGCGATGGTCTTTTCCAACCAATCTATCCCCCTAGGAGCATGCGCGTAGTACTTTGCTTTGATAACTTCTAAATTTTTGCAATAAGTATGTGAGTTCTTTATGACTAATGTTGAGTCCATGGATTATACGCACTCCCACCCTTCCACCCTTGCTAGCCTCTCTAATATCGTGCAACTTTTGCCGGTATCATACACCTACCATATACCTTCCTCAAAACAGCCACCATACCTACCTATTATAGCATTTCCATAGCCATTCCGAGATATATTGCCATGGAACTTTCCACCATCTAGTTCATCATGACACATCCATTATTGTCATATTGCTTAGCATGATCACGTAGTTGACATAGTATTTGTGGCAAAGCTACCGTTCATAATTGTTTCATACTTATCACTCTTGATTCATTGCATATCCCGGTACACCGCCGGAGGCATTCATATAGAGTCATACTTTGTTTTAGCATCGAGTTGTAATCATTGAGTTGTAAATAAATAGAAGTGTGATGATCGTCATTCAATAGAGCATTGTCCCAAAAAAAAGAGAAAGGCCAAAGAAAAAAAAGAAGGCCCCAAAAAAAGGGGGCAATGCTACTATCCTTTTTTCCACACTTTTGCATCAAAGTAGCACCATGATATATCGAGTCTCATATATTGTGATTCAAAGTAGCACCATGTTCTTCATATAGAGAGTCTCATATGTTGTCACTTTCATATACTAGTGGGAATTCTACGTTATAGAACTTGGCTTGTATATTCCAATGATGGGCTTCCTCAAATTGCCCTAGGTCTTCGTGAGCAACCAAGTTGGATGCACACCCACTAGTTTCTTTTGTTGAGCTTTCATATATTTATAGCTCTAGTGCATCCATTGCATGGCAATCCCTACTCACTCACATTGATATCTATTGATGGGCATCTCCATAGCCCGTTGATACGCCTAGTTTATGTGAGACTATCTTCTCGTTTTTGTCTTCTCCACAACCACCATTCTATTCCACCTATAGTGCTATATCCATGGCTCACGCTCATGTATTGCGTGAAAATTGAAAAAGTTTTGAAAATGTTAGAGTATGAAACAATTGCTTGTCTTGTCATCGGGGTTGTGCATGATTTAAATACTTTGTGTGGGGAAGATGCAGCATAGCCAAACTATATGATTTTGTAGGGATAACTTTCTTTGGCCATGTTATTTTGAGAAGACATAATTGCTTTGTTAGTATGCTTGAAGTATTATTATTTTTCTATGTCAATATAAACTTTTGTCTTGAATCTTTCTAATCTGAATATTCATACCACAATTAAGAAGATTTACATTTGAATTATGCCAAGTAGCACTCCGCATCAAAAATTCTCTTTTTATCATTTACCTACTCGAGGACGAGTAGGAATTAAGCTTGGGGATGCCTGATACGTCTCCAACATATCTATAATTTTTGATTGCTCCATGCTATATTATCTACTGTTTTGGACTATATTGGACTTTATTTTCCACTTTTATATTATTTTTGGGCCTAACCTATTAACCGGAGGCCCAGCCCAGAATTGTTGTTTTTTGCCTATTTCAGTGTTTCGGATAAACAGAATATCAAACGGAGTCCAAACGGAATAAAATCTTCGGGAACGTGATTTTCTCACCGAACATGATCCAGGAGACTTGGACCCTACTGCAAGGGATCAAAGAGGAGGTCACGAGAGTTGGGGCGCCCCCCCCCCCCAGGGCACGCCCCCCTGCCTCGTGGGCCCCTCGATGCTCCACCGACGTACTCCTTCCTCCTATATATACACACATACCCCCAAACGATCAGAATAGGAGCCAAAAACCTAATTCCACCGCCGCAACTTTCTGTATCCACGAGATCCCATCTTGGGGCCTGTTCCGGAGCTCCGCCGAAAGAGGGCCATCATCAGGAGGGCTGCTACATCATCATAGCCCCTCCGATGAAGTGTGAGTAGTTTACCTCAGACCATCGGGTCCATAGTTAGTAGCTAGATGGCTTCTTATCTCTTTTTGGATCTCAATACAAAGTTCTCCCCCTCTCTTTTGGAGATCTATTCGATGTAATCTTCTTTTTGCAGTGTGTTTGTTGAGATCGATGAATTGTGGGTTTATGATCAAGTCATCTATGAATAATATTTGAATCTTTTTTGAATTCTTTTATGTATGATTGGTTATCTTTGCATATCTCTTCGAATTATCCGTTTGGTTTGGCCAACTAGATTGGTAGTTCTTGCCATGGGAGAAGTGCTTAGCTTTGGGTTCGATCTTGTGGTGTCCTTACCAAGTGACAGAAGGGGCAGCAAGGCACGTATTGTATCGTTGCCATCGAGGATAACAAGATGGGGTTTATTTCATATTGCATGAATTTATCTCTCTACATCATGTCATCTTGCTTAAGGCGTTACTCTGTTTTTAACTTAATACTCTAGATGCATGCTGGATAGCGGTCGATGAGTGGAGTAATAGTAGTAGATGCAGAATCATTTCGATCTACTTGTCACGGACATGATGCCTACATACATGATCATGCCTAGATATTCTCATAATTATGCTCAATTCTATCAATTGCTCAACAGTAATTTGTTCACCCACTGTAGAATACTTATGCTCTTGAGAGAAGCCACTAGTGCAACCTATGGCCCCCGGGTCTATTCTCATCATATCAATCTCCATCACTTTAATATTGTTTTGCTTTTTACTTTGCCTTTACTTTTTACTTTGCATCTTTATATCAAAAATACCAAAAATATTATTTCTATCAGATCTCACTCTCGTAAGTGACCGCGAAGGGCTTGACAACCCCTAATCGCCTTGGTTGCGAGTAGCTATCGCTTAGTGTAGGTACGAGGGACTTGAGAGTGGGCTCCTACTTGATTGATACCTTGGTTATCAAACACTGAGGGAAATACTTATGCTACTCTGCTGCATCATCCCTTCCTCTTCGGGGAAAACCAATGCAAGCTCAAGACGTAGCACCGAGACATAGTCTTTCAGAAGCGCTAGCACCTTACGATCGGGTAGACCGTTACACCTACTTTACCCCTACATCTCCTAGTCTACCACTATAAGAGTTCGCACGACTTACTAAACTATGCTAGAGCCCATAGTAGCTTGTGGCTGCACACGGAAGTTTCTAGCATGAATAATCTCATGATCCCTTTGAGCCTGGGTGGCGGTCCAAAAGAAAAATAGGCAATCACTGGAATACCCAGGTGCCTCAATCCACCCAGATGTGTATTTAAGTTGCCACCTTATATAATCCATTAATTTAACAAACTCACATATGTCATGGATTTCACTCACCCAATCCACGTCTACTAGCATAGCATGGCATAATAAGCAAACATAGAAGTAACTCCCAATGGTTTGATAATAAACAGGTAATAGGTACTACCTCAACTACTTCCCAAAACCCACAATTCAATTAGATCCTAATCATGCAATGTGTGAGGATTGATCTAATGCAATAAAAACTGGGTAGTAGGAGGTGTGATCAAAGTGTTACTTGCCTTGCTGATGATCCGCAAAACCTAGCGATTCGAAGTAGCAAGCGGCACACTCCGGGTACTCTATCACAAACAAACAACCATACAATAAGTACTCAACTAATTCACAAGTAAAACTCGAATAAGGGATCTAACCAGAAGGTTCAACTTAAGAACTCCGGTTGGCAACAAGAATCAAATCGAACGAAGCAACGAAAGACAAATGGCAAAAAACAAGCTTTGTTTACTATTCTGGATCTAGGGAAATTTGTAGAGTGGCAGAAACTTGTTTGAGTTGGTTATTCGGAAAGAGGGTTTCGAGACGAAACTCCAGGCGCTTGGAATCGCCTGATTCCGATAAACGAGCGAAAAGTTATAATAGAACGAAATCGGATCAGGAATTGCGATCAGAAAAATCGCAGATTTAATCCGAGAAAAAGAAAAACGACGAACAAATTAACGAACGAACGTTCGATCTGGATCTAAACGATGAACGCGTTCGCTAAAACGAACGAACAAGCGAACACTCGCTAAATAAATAAACCGAGAAAACCGATCTATTAAAAAAACGAAACTAAAAAAACAGAACGAAAAACCGACGGAAAACCGAACGGTTTTTTGAGAAAAACCGGCGGCGGGCGGGGTTAACCTCCGGCGAGCGGCGGCTCCGGCAGGCGGCGAGGGGCGGCGGCGGCGTGGGGCGGCGGCGGCGCGGTGCGGCGGCGCGGGGTGGCGGCGCGGGCGGCGGCGGCGCTAGGGTTTGGGGCTCGGCTGGGCTCCTCCCCTCGCTTATAAGGCCGGTCGGGCCAGGTGTCCGGGTCGGACATGGCCCGTTAGGTCGGTTCGTGTTTTTTTAAATAGTTACGCTCAGAAAACAAACAAAAGAAATACTAAACGGACTCCAAAATCCCGAAATAAATTTTCCCTGGCTTCTAAAATCAAGTCGCACACGATGAACATTTATTTGGGGCCTAAATGAAATTTTGAAAAACACGCATTTTCCTAAATTCAAATAAAATAGCGAATAAAACTGAAATAAAATCTTATTTGATTTTTTATTAAATCCTCAATATTTCTTTATTTTTGGGAAAGTCATTTTGTTCCCTCTCTAAAGTCATTTTATTCCCTCTCTCATATTTTTGATAATAGAAATAATTGAAGATAAAATAAATAAAATCAAATGATCCTATTTTCAAAATTTGAGAAAACTCAAATATGAAAATAACGAAATCCCCAACTCTCTCCGAGGGTCCTTGAGTTGCGTAGAATTTCTAGGATCAACCAAAATGCAATAAATATGATATGCAATGATGATCTAGTGTATAACATTCCAAATTGAAAATTTGGGATGTTACAAACCTACCCCCCTTAAGATGAATCTCGCCCTCGAGATTCGGGTTGGCTAGAAAATAGGTGAGGGTGGTCCTTCAGCATTCTTCCTCTCGTTCCCAGGTGGCTTCATCCTCCGTGTGGTGGCTCCACTGAACTTTGCAAAACTTGATAACCTTGCTGCGGGTGACTCGGCTGGCATACTCAAGAATCTTGACTGGTTTCTCCTCATAGGTCAAATCACTGTCCAACTGAATCGCTTCCAGCGGCACTGTATCTCTCAGCGGTATATCAGCCATCTCTGCGTGGCACTTCTTCAACTGGGAAACATGGAATACATGAACTCCTGACAATCCTTCGGGCAATTCCAACTGTAGGCTACTTCTCCCATGCGTTCCAAAACCTTGTATGGTCCTACAAAACGTGGCGCTAACTTTCCCTTAACTCCAAGTGCTTAACTCCTCGAAGTGGAGATACTCGAAGATAAACTCGGTCTCCGACTTCGTAAACTGTCTCCTTGCGTTTTGAATCTACGTAGCTCTCTGCCTGGATTGGGCTACCTTGAGCCTATCGCGAATCAATTTCACCTTCTGTTCAGACTCCTTAATCAGATCCGGTCCAAACAACTGCGGTCTCCAACTTCATCCCATGACAATGGTGTTCTGCACCTTCTTCCGTACAAAGCTTCAAAAGGGGCCATCTTCAAACTGGATTGATAACTGTTGTTGTAAGAGAACTCTGCGTATGGCAAATTCTCGTCCCAACTAGATCGTAATCTAGCGCACAAGCTCTCAGCATATCCTCCAAAATCTGATTGACTCTCTCGGTCTGTCCATCTGTCTGCGGATGGAAAGCTGTACTAAACTCTAGCCTGGTACCCAAAGTTTCATGCAACTGATTCCAGAACTTTGAGGTAAACTGGGTTCCTCTATCTGATACAATGCTCCTTGGAACTCCATGCAGACATACGATCCTGGTCATGTATATCTTTGCCAACTTGGCACTGGTATAGGTAGTCTTCACTGGGATGAAATGAGCTACCTTTGTCAAACGATCGACTACAACCCAATCGAGTCATAGCCTGAACGTGTTCTGGGCAATCCTGTGATAAAATCCATGCCTAACTTATCCCACTTCCATTCGGGTATTGGCAATGGCTGTAGCAATCCGCTGGCTTCTGATGCTCTGCCTTTACTCTCTGACATACATCACAAACTGCTACATACTCCGCAATATCCTTCTTCATTCCGGTCCACCAGAAAGTATCCTTCAAATCCAAATACATCTTGGTATTTCCTGGGTGAATCGAATATGGTGAATCATGGGCCTCTTGCAAATCAACTTCCTGATCTCCGGGTGTTGGGCACATAAACACGGTCTTCAAACCATAAGGTATCGTGCTCATCCTCACGAAATCCTTTAGCTTTTCCTTTGCTCATTTTCTCCTTAATAGAAGCAATCTCCTTGTCAGTCTTCTGGGCTTCTCCGATCTTATCCATCAAAGTAGACTGAATTTCCTGTGCTGCTACATAGCCTCTCGGAACTATCGCCAAACATAGCTCACGAAGATTCTCGGCAAACTCACTTGGTAAATCTCCCGTCATTAAGGTGTTGACATGACTTTTACGACTCAGCGCATCGGCTACTACGTTAGCCTTTATAGGGTGATAATGCAATTTCATATCATAATCCTTTATGAGCTCCAACCATCTCCTTTGCCTGAGATTCAACTCCTTCTGCGTGAAAATATACTTCAAACTCTTGTGATCCGTGTACACCTCGTAATGGTTTCCAATGAGAAAATGTCTCCAAGTCTTCAATGCATGCACTACGGCTGCTAACTCCGAATCATGCGTGGCATAATTTAACTCATGTGGCTTAAGTTATCGTGAGGCATAGGAAACAACTCTTCCTTCCTACATAAGAACTGCTCCAAGTCCTCGACGTGAAGTGTCACAATACACCTCATAATCCTTGGTCTGATCTGGCAAAATCAACACTGGTGATGTAACTAAACGTTTCTTCAACTCCTGGAAACTGGCCTCACATTCCTCGGTCCATATGAACTTGGTATCCTTCTTCAACAACTCCGTCATAGGCTTTGCAATCTTTGAGAAATTTTCAATGAATCTCCGGTAGTATCCTGCAAGTCCAAGAAAACTCTGGATCTCTCCAATTGTTGTTGGCGCTTCCCAATTTGTCACAGTGTCAACCTTGGTGGGATCTACTCCTATACCTTCTCCGGATATAACGTGTCCGAGAAATCCAACTTCCTTCAACCAAAACTCACATTTGCTAAACTTGGCAGATAACTGATGTGCTCTGAGCTTACCAAGTACCGAACGCAAATGCTCCTTATGCTCCTCTTCATTCTTCGAGTAAACCAGAATATCATCAATGAACACTATGACGAACTTATCCAAAAACTCCATAAACACTTTGTTCATCATGTTCATAAAATATGCCGGTGCATTAGTCAGACCAAATGACATAACGGTATACTCGTACAGCCCATACCTGGTGGTAAACGCCGTCTTAGGTATATCCTGTTCTCGTATCTTCAACTGATGGTACCCTGATCGCAGATCGATCTTGGAAAATACCTTAGCTCCTTGCAATCGATCAAACAGATCATTGATCATCGGTAGTGGGTACTTGTTCTTGATGGTTACTTCATTCAATCCTCGATAATCAACAACCATCCTTAACGATCCATCCTTCTTCTCCACTAGAAGTACCGGCAATCCCCAAGGTGAAGAACTTGGGCGAATATATCCTTTATCCAGTAACTCCTTAATCTGCTTCTTAATCTCTTCCAAATCCTTTGCGGGCATCCTATATGGTCTCTTTGATATTGGCCCTGTGCCTGGCAAAAGCTCAATCAAAAACTCAATATCTCTATCCGGTGGCCTGCCTGGCAACTCCTCTGGAAATACATCAGGGAAATCCTTCACTACTGGTACTTCCTCCTGTACAATTCCTGTTACGAATTTACTTGAGTCCTTTTTGGCACAGGTCGGGATCCATACTTGATCCTTCTTCCTTCTGGGGTGGTAAGCAAAATTGACTTACTGGCGCAATCGATTTTTCCTCCATACATCGACAGCCAATCCATACCCAGAATTATATCCAAACCTTGTGATTCCAAAATGATCAAATCTGAGGGAAACACATGACTACCTATACTCAATGGCACTTGAAAACATCCCTTACTAGCCATATGCTCCGCTCCTGGTGAGCTTACTAGCATAGGTGTTCGAAGAACTTTGGTGGGCAGGTTATACTTATCCACAAATCCCCTTGATATGTATAAATGCGATGCACGAGTATCAAAAAGAACGAGTGCAGTAAATGACTTAACCAAAAACTTACAGATTACTGCATCGGGCTGGGCTTCAACCCCCTCCACGTTAACGTGGTTCACCTGTCCCCTGTTGAAAGGGTTCGGCTTCTTCCCAAAGCTTCCATTGCCTTTTCCATTCTGGGATTCAGGACATTCATTGGCATAATGGCCGGTCTTCTGGCACTTAAAGCAAGTGACTTGGCTCAGGTCTCTCTTGGCTGGGGTTGATGGGTTGGTACAGTTCTGCCCGTTGCTTCCTCCATTCCCATTACCATTATTGGTGTCATTAATGTTGTGCGAGCTACCTCCTCCATGGGTATGCTGAAAATGTCCTCCCGGTCTAGGGGTAAAACATGCTTCTGCTGAGCTCCTGAATTGTACTTCCCTTCTCCATACTTCCTCTTGCGATTCTCAATCTGCTGCTGCTTCCCTTCAATCATAAGAGCACGATCTACCAACTCCTGGTAGTTGTTGAAGGTTGCTACCATCAACTGCATGCTCAACTCATCATTCAGTCTTCCAGAAACTTCTCCTGCTTAGCTGCATCCGTAGCAACGTCATCTGGGGCATAACGTGCTAGCTTACTAAAGTCCTCCACATACTGGCCAACTGTCCGTCCTCCTTGGCGCAAGTTGCGAAACTCACGCTTCTTCATGGCCATAGCTCCTGCTGAAACATGGGCAGTACGGAAAGCCTGCTGGAACTGGTCCCATGTGACAGTGTCGATAGGGAAAGTGGCGGTGAAATTCTCCCACCATGATGCTGCGGGTCCTTCAAGCTGGTGTGCGGCAAACTTCACCTTTTCCGCATCTGTGCATCCTGCCATGGTCAACTCCCTTGGCTGTCTTGCGGAGCCAATCATATGCTACTATAGGCTCGGTGCTACTGGAAAACACCGGCGGATTTAGCCTAAGAAAACAGGCTAAGTGATCAACAGGTGGTGGTGGTGGTGGGTTGTTGTTGTTCCCCTGATTCTGATTCTGGACTAGCAACTGCATCAATGTGTTCTGCTGCTGGATCAACTGGGTGAGCTCCGGTGGAAAGGTAAATCCGGGGTCACGTCTCGGAGGCATCTGAGGGTTTAGAAAAGATGAGATTAAGAATAGAGGGGGTCTAAAGAGAAAACACTACCCATATGCACATGAGGCAAAAGCAAACAATTCACTTCATTCAATCAAACAAGGGCATACAATTGATCTAACTATCGCAAATATCGCAAAAGTGCTCGACTATATTGTGTTTACATGGGGGAATACTACTACTATCTGGTGGTCATCTAGAAATTTGAACCGGTGGAAGACTCCATGATATCTGCTCCAGCTTCGTCTTCAAAGTCGGGTTCACTTGGATCCGAATCGGTGTCGTCGATGATGATGTAGTTGTCCGGACATGCGACGTACTCGTCTTCCTCCTGGGATGCTAACTTCCTCTTGAGTTCTTCAATCTCCTGCTTAAGATCGCCATTGTGCCTTACTAGAGCTACAATCTCGTCCATGTAGTCCTTGCGTGTAGACTTTAGTTCTCCTTCTAGCTCGATGATCCTTGCCTTCGCATTCTTCAACTCTATCATATCATTGCACATCTGGTTCTCGTGGCGTCGAATGTGCTGTTTTAACTCCTGGATGAAAGATGCAATGGATCTATCTTTCTTGGTGCTGACTAACTCCCATTGTTCATCATGGCGTCCGCAAATCTGGTAGATAGTGTCCTTGAGGTCTTCTTGATAAACTTCTCCAATGCGTCCTATGGTGATATGAGCTGCCATGCTCCTTCCTAGACTCCAGGTTGGTGCATTGAAAACACTATCTATGGGCTTCGTGATTGGCGCGAATGTTCTTCCCGGAACATTAGCTTGAATCTTCCAGCGCTCCTCTTCAGGCAGAGTGGCGTTGAAGGTTCCCATGAAGCTTGGTAATCCAATGTTCAGGTACTTGGTGACTTCCTTCAGGTGAAATCCAAATGGTGTGCCTTCATCCGGTTGAGCGTACTTAATCTTCGCGTGCGTCATCCTAATAGAGTAGAAAAGATGAGGAGTTAGAAAATGAGAAGAGAAGGGTGATCTATGGCTTTAACTTAGTGGTCGTGTCCTACAGTCAGCGTGTGCTCGGATACCATCTCTGTAGCGACCTGACCCGAATGGATCACGTCTACTGTGCTACGGTGTCATCCCTGGATCAGTAATGCTGACACCACACAGTACATCGAGGTTTTATAGCAGAGTTTCAATCACACACTTATTACATCGATGGCTCAAAAAGAACTTATTACAATAAATATGGCTGAAGGCCATCTAATAACGATAACAGCGGAAGACTCGGAAGATAAATGGGTCCATCAACTCCAGCGGCATCACTGAGTATAGAACCACGACCTAAACGCCTCAATCGTCGTCTGAAAAGTCTGCAACATTAACGTTGCAGCCCGAAAACGGGTCAGCACATGGAATATGCTGGCAAAGTAACACATAGAGAGTAATGGAATGAAACAGCTATACTACATGCATATATGGCTGGTGGAAAGCTCTATGGTTACAGTTTTGCGTAAAGCCAGTTTTTCCCTACTGCAAAGGAATAAATTTTATTTACTATCATGGTGGTTGTGAAACATTGAGAATGGTTGACAGCATTCTCAATCCCAATTAAAAGTAATTAAACCCAATAACATTAATTAGAAGTAACATGTTGAGATTCACAATGATATTCAAGTACTAGATACTCAAGTTGTCCATAACCGGGGACACGGCTAATCATGATTAGTTTGTTACTCTGCAGAGGTTGCGCACTTTTCCCCACATGACTCGATCGCCTCCGTTTGTTTTCTCGCACTACATGGTGTTTGAGAAACGGATGACCGAGACATAGTCTTTCAGAAGCACTAGCACCTTACTTGTGGGGTAGACCGGTACACCTACATCCCCTACATCTGCTAGTCCACCCCGTAAGAGTTCGAACAACTTAGTCCAACTATGCTAGAGCCCATAGTAGCATGTGGCTGCACACGGAAGTTTCTAGCATGAATGATCTTATGATCCCTTTGAGCCTGGGTGGCGGTCCAAAAAAAATAGGCAAGTCCTGATAGACATCAGGTGCCTCAATCCACCCAGATGTGTGTTTAAGTTGCCACCTTAGATAAACCATTAAAATTATCAATCTCACATCTGTCATGGATATCACTCACCCAATCCACGTCTACTAGCATAGCATGGCATAATAAGCAACGTAGAAGTAACTCCCAAGGGTTTGATAATAATACAGGTAATAGGTACTACCTCATCTACTTCCCATCCCACAATTTAATTAGATCCTAATCATGCAATGTGTGAGGATTGATCTAATGCAATAAAACATGGGTTGTAGAAAAGGTATGATCAAAGTGTTACTTGCCTTGCTGATGATCCGCGAGTCCTAGGGTTTCGAAGTAACAAGCGGCGCAATCCGGGTAATCTATCGCAGACAAACAACAAGCATACAATAAGTACTCAACTAATGCACAGGTAAAACTCGAACAAGAGAACGAACCAGGTAGTTCAACTTAAGAACTCCGGTTGCAAGAAAGAACGAAAAACAAACGGCGGAAGAAAACAACTCGGTTCTAGCAAGTTGAATCTAGGTCAAAATTTTACTGTAACAAAAGCTTGTTCAAGTTGATTAGACGGAACGGCGGTTTCGAGACGAAACTCCAGGCGCTTGAATCACCTGATTCCGATAAACGAGCGAAAAGAAAGACTAGAAAGAAGATCGGATCTGAGATCGCGATCGCGGAATAAATCCGACGAAAAGAAAAAGAAGAACGGTTAAACGAACGGACGTTCGTTAACCTAGAAGAATCCGGTGATCACGTTCGTTAGGACGAACGGTCCGGCGAACGGTCCAAAGGCAACTAAATCGGAGAAGAAAACGAATCCGATCTAGGGTTTCGGAGAAGAAAAATCGAACGAAAAACCGATCTAGAAAACCGGAACGGTTTAGAGAAGAAAAGAATCGGAACGATTAGAAGAAAACGATCCGAGAAAAAGAATAGATGTAGCACGGGGCTACCTTGGCGAGGTCTCCGGTGAACGGGGCTCCGGCGGCGTCGGCGTAGGGCGGCGGCGTGGGCAAGGTGCGGCGGCGGCGCGGGTGTGGGGCGGCGGCGGTAAGGTGCGGCGGCGGCGCGGGTGTGGGGTGGCGGCGGCAAGGTGCGGCGGCGGCGCGGGGTGTGGGGCGGCGGCGCGGGTGAGGCGGCGGCGCGGGGTATGGGGCGGCGCGGCGGCGGTGACGCAGGGCGCGGTGTGGGGCGGCGCGGCGGCGGCGCAAGGCGCGGTGTGGAGGAGAGCTTTGATTTGATGTGTTTAGAGGGGGGGTGCTTGGGTATTTATATTGGGGAGGGGAGGGGTTTACTTGGGGTAGAGGACAAGGAATTAGAATAGGAGTAGGAAAGATCTAGAAAATAAATGGAGTAAGGAAAGGGGAGGGGCTAAAGCCTAGAATCCATAAAGGATTCGGCTAAGAGGCAGAGGCGGCGGCGGCCTTGCGCCTGGCAAGCGCACGCGCGCCTCCCTGGGGCGGTGGCCTTTGGCCTGGCTGGGCCTTGGCCTGGCCGGCCTTGGTCCAGTTTTTTTTTGTTTTTTTTAATGAACGGTTCAGCGCGTAGAGAAAAAAAAAACAGATCTAAACGAACTCCGAAAAATCTAAGGTAAATTTTCCCCGACTCCTAAAAATGAGCCGAACAAAATGAACTTTTCTCCGGACCTAAAATGCAATTTTTGAAAACGCGCATTTTTCCCTATCCAAATAAAATGCAAATAAAACTCCGGCAACAAAATTGATCTATTTATTAAATCTTCATTTTCCTAAATTTGGGAAAGTCATATTATTCCCTCTCTCATATTTTGACACCGGAAAAATTATTGAAGATAAAATAAATAAATCAAATGATCCTATTTTCAAAATTCGAGAGAACTCTCAAATATGAAAATAATGAAATCTCCAACTCTTCCCGAGGGTCCTTGAGTTGCGTGAAATTTCTAGGATCAACCAAAATGCAAGAAAATATGATATGCATATGATCTAGTGTATAACATTCCAAATTGAAAATTTGGGATGTTACAGCAAGATACATACGGATCTGAATGTTGCAGACCCGTTGACTAAGCCTCTTCCACGAGCAAAACATGATCAGCACCAAGGCTCCATGGGTGTTAGAATCATTACAGTGTAATCTAGATTATTGACTCTAGTGCAAGTGGGAGACTGAAGGAAATATGCCCTAGAGGCAATAATAAAGTTATTATTTATTTCCTTATAATCATGATAAATGTTTATTATTCATGCTAGAATTGTATTAACCGGAAACATAATACATGTGTGAATACATAGACAAACAAAGTGTCACTAGTATGCCTCTACTTGACTAGCTCGTTAATCAAAGATGGTTATGTTTCCCGACCATGAACAATGAGTTGTTATTTGATTAACGAGGTCACATCATTAGTTGAATGATGTGATTGACATGACCCATTCCATTAGCTTAGCACCCGATCGTTTAGTATGTTGCTATTGCTTTCTTCATGACTTATACATGTTCCTATGACTATGAGATTATGCAACTCCTGTTTGCCGGAGGAACACTTTGGGTGCTACCAAACGTCACAACGTAACTGGGTGATTATAAAGGAGCATTACAGGTGTCTCCAAAGGTAGATGTTGGGTTGGCGTATTTCGAGATTAGGATTTGTCACTCCGATTGTCGGAGAGGTATCTCTGGGCCCTCTCGGTAATACACATCACATAAGCCTTGCAAGCATTACAACTAATATGTTAGTTGTGAGATGATGTATTACGGAACGAGTAAAGAGACTTGCCGGTAACGAGATTGAACTAGGTATTGGATACCGACGATCGAATCTCGGGCAAGTAACATACCGATGACAAAGGGAACAACGTATGTTGTTATGCGGTCTGACCGATAAAGATCTTCGTAGAATATGTAGGAGCCAATATGGGCATCCAGGTCCCGCTATTGGTTATTGACCGGAGACGTGTCTCGGTCATGTCTACATTGTTCTCGAACCGTAGGGTCCGCACGCTTAACGTTACGATGACAGTTATTATGAGTTTATGCATTTTGATG